>NC_142173.1:13206222-13322114 GCF_029865625.1 Vigna umbellata | reverse complement strand
TTCTTCTTATTCATCTTCACTACGTCTTCTTGTTCTTCTTGTTCTTGTTCTTCTTCATCTTCTTCCACTTCGTGGACTTTGTCCATTTCATCCACTTCGTCAGCTTCGTCGCTTTCGTCCGCTTCTCCCACTTCTTCCACCTCTTCTTGTTCTTCTTCTACTTCTTCGTCTTCCACTTCGTCCACTTGGTCCACTTCGTCATCTTCGTCCACTTCGTCCACCTCGTCCACTTCGTCCACGTTGTCCACTCCGTCTGCTTCTCCCACTTCTTCCACTTCTTCTTCTTGTTCTTCTTCCACTTCTTCTTGTTCTTGTTCTTGTTCTTGTTCTGCTTCTTCTACTTCTTCTGCTTCGTACACTTCGTCCACGTCGTCCAATTCGTGCACTTCGTCCACATTTTCCACTTCGTCCACTTCGTCCACTTTGTCCACTACGGCCACTACTTCTTCTTGTTCTTATTCTTGTTCTTGTTTTTCTTCTTCTTGTTCTTCCTCTTCTTCTTCTTCTTCTTCCACTTCATCCACTTCGTCCACTTCGTCAACTTCGCCCACTTCTTTCACTCTTTCCACTTCTTCCAGTTCGTCTAGTTCATCCATTTCGTCCACTTTGTCCACTTCTTCTTCCATTTCTTCTTCTTGTTCTTCTTCCACTACTTCTTCTTGTTCTTCTTCTTGTTCTGCTTCTTCCACTTCTTCCACTTCGTCCACTTCATCAACATCGTCCACTTCGTCCACTTCGTCCGCTTCATCTCCTTCGTCCACTACTTCTTTTTGTTTTTCTTCTTGTTCTTCTTTTTCTTCTTGTTGTTGTTGTTCTTCATCTTCTTGTTCTTCTTTTTGTTCTTCTTCTTGTTGTTGTTGTTGTTCTTCTTCTTCTTCCACTTCGTCCCCTTCGTCCAGTTCGTCCACTTCGTTCACTTCGTCCACTTCATCCACCTCGTCCACTTCATCCGCGTCTTCCACTGAGTCCACTTTGTCCACTTCGTCCACTTCTTCTTCCTATTCTTCTTCTTGTTCTTCTTGTTCTTGTTCTGCTTCTTCCACATCTTCCACTTCGTCCACTTTGTCCAATTCGTGCACTTCGTCCACTTCGTCCACATCGTCCATTTCGTCAACTTCGTCCACTTCGTCCGCTTCGTCCACTTCCTCCACTCCGACCACTTCTCCCACGTCTTCCACTTCTTCTTCTTCCACTTCTTCTCCTTGTTCTTCTTCTTGTTCTTGTTCTGCTTCTTCCACTTCGTCCAATTCGTCCACTTCGTGCACTTCGTCCACATCGTCGACTTTGTCCACTACTTCTTCTTGTTCTTCTTCTTGTTCTTCTTTTTCTTCTTCTTGTTCCTCCTTTTCTTCTTCTTGTTCTTCCTTTTCTTCTTCTTCTTCTTCTTCTTCTTCTTCTTCTTCCACTTCGTCCACTTCGTCAACTTTGTCCACTTCGTCCACTTCGTCAACTCCGTCCAGTTCTTCCACTTCGTCCACTTCTTCCACTTCTTCCACTTCTTCCACTTCGTCCACTTCTTCCACTTCATCCACTTCGTCTACTTCTCCCACTTCTTCCACTTCTTCTTGTTCTTCTTCTTGTTCTTCGGGTTCTTCTTCTTCTTCTTCTTCTTCTTCTTCAGCTTCGTCCACTTCGTCCAATTTTCCTACTTCTTATTCTTTTTCTTCTTCCACTTCTTCTGCTTGTTCTTTTTCTTGTTCTTCTTTTTCTTTTTCTTCTTCTTCTTCTTCGGCCAATTCGTTCACTTCGTCCATTTCGTCCACTTCGTCCACTTCGTCAACTTCTTCCACTTCTTCTTCTTATTCTTCTTCACTACGTCTTCTTGTTCTTCTTGTTCTTTTTCTTCTTCATCTTCTTCCACTTCGTGGACTTTGTCCATTTCATCCACTTCGTCAGCTTCGTCGCTTTTGTCCGCTTCTCCCACTTCTTCCACCTCTTCTTGTTCTTCTTCTACTTCTTCGTCTTCCACTTCGTCCACTTGGTCCACTTCGTCATCTTCGTCCACTTCGTCCACCTCGTCCACTTCGTCCACATCGTCCACTCCGTCCGCTTCACCCACTTCTTCCACTTCTTCTTCTTGTTCTTCTTCCACTTCTTCTTGTTCTTGTTCTTGTTCTGCTTCTTCCACGTCGTCCACTTCATGCACTTCGTCCACATTTTCCACTTCGTCCACTTCGTCCACTTTGTCCACTACGTCCACTACTTCTTCTTGTTCTTATTCTTGTTCTTTTTCTTCTTCTTGTTCTTCCTCTTCTTCTTCTTCTTCTTCCACTTCATCCACTTCGTCCACTTCGTCAACTTCGTCCACTTCTTTCACATCTTCCACTTCTTCCAGTTAGTCTAGTTCATCCATTTCGTCCACTTTGTCCACTTCTTCTTCCACTTCTTCTTCTTGTTCTTCTTCCAGTACTTCTTCTTGTTGTTCTTCTTCTTCTTCTTCTTCATCCACTTCGTCCACTTGGTTCAGTTCTTCCACTTCTTCCAGTTCGTCAACTTCGTCCATTTCGTCCACTTCGTCCAACTTCGTCCACTTCTTCCACTTCTTCTTCTTGTTCTTCTTCCACTACTTCTTCTTGTTCTTCTTGTTCTTCTTCCATTTTGTCCACTTGGTCCAGTTCTTCCAGTTCTTCCAGTTCGTCAACATCGTCAACTTCGTCCACTTCGTGCACTTTGTCCATTTCATCCACTTCGTCAGCTTCGTCGACTTCGTCCAATTCTCCCACTTCTTCCACTTCTTCTTGTTCTTCGTCTTCCACTTCGTCCACTTCGTCATCTTCGTCCACTTCGTCCCCTTCGCCCACTTCGTGCACTTCGTCCACTTCGTTCACTTCGTCCACTTCGTCCACCTCGTCCACATCATCCACGTCGTCCACTCTGTCCACTTTGTCCACTTCTTCTTGTTCTTCTTTTTCTTGTTCTGCTTCTTCCACTTCTTCCACTTCGTCCACTTCGTCTACTTCGTCAACATCGTCCACTTCGTGCACTTCATCCACTTCGTCCGCTTCGTCCGCTTCGTCCACTACTTCTTCTTGTTCTTCTTCTTGTTCTTCTTCTTGTTCTTCTTTTTCTTCTTCTTCTTGTTGTTGTTCTTCTTGTTCTTGTTCTTCTTCTTCTTCTTCTTCTTCTTCCACTTCGTCAACTTCGTCCCCTTCGTCCACTTCATCCACTTCGTCAACTTCGTCCACTTCTCCCACTTCCACTTCTTCTTATTCTTCTTCCACTTCTTGTTCTTGTTCTTGTTCTAGTTCTATTTCTTATTGATCTTGTTCTGCTTATTCTGCTCCTTCCACTTCTTCCACTTGCTCCAGTTCGTCCACTTCGTCCACTTCGTCCACTTCGTACACTTTGTCCACTTCGTGCACTTCAACCAATTCGTCCACTTCGTCCACTTCGTCCACCGCATCCGCTTCGTCCGCTTGGTCCGCTTCGTCCACTTGGTCCACTTCGTCCACTTGGTCCACTTCGTCAGCTCCGTCCAGTTCTTCCACTTCGGCCACTTCTTCCACTTCTTCCAGTTTGTCTACTTCTCCTTTTCTTCCACTTCGCCCACTTCGTCCACCTCGTCCACATCATGCACTCCGTCCACCTCGTCCACTTCTTCTTCTTCTTCTTGTTCTTCTTGTTCTTGTTCTGCTTCTTCCAATTCTTCCACTTTGCCCACTTCGTCCACATCGTGCACTTCGTCCACATCGTCCACCTCGTCCACGTCATGCACTCCGTCCACCTCGTCCACTTCTTCTTCTTCTTCTTGTTATTCTTGTTCTTGTTCTGCTTCTTCCAATTCTTCCACTTTGTCCACTTCGTCCACTTCGTGCACTTCGTCCACATCGTCCACTTCGTCCACTTCGTCCGCTTCGTCCCCTTCGTCCACTTCCTCCACTACTTCATCTTGTTCTTCTTCTTGTTCTTCTTTTTCTTCTTCTTGTTCTTGTTCTTGTTCTTCTTCTTCTTCGTCCACTTCGTCCACTTCGTCAATTTCGTCAACTTCTCCCACTTCTTCTACATCTTCCACTTCTTCCACTTCTTCCAGTTCGTCCACTTCGTCCACTTTGTCCACTTCGTCCACTTTGTCAACTCCGTCCACTTCCTCCACTGCCTCTACTTCCTTCACTTCCTCAACTTCGTAAACTTCGTCCACTTCCTCCACGTCGTCCACTCCCTCCAATTCTTCAGCTACGTCAACTTCGTGCACTTCGTCCACTTCGTCCACTTCCTCCAGTGCCTCTACTTCCTTCACTTCCTCAACTTTGACAACTTCGTCCACTTCCTCCACTTCCTCCAATTCCTCAACTTCGTCAACTTCCTCCACTTCGTCTACTTCGTCAACATCGTCCACTTCGTCAACTTCGTCCACTTCTTCCACTTCTTCCACTTCTTCCAGTTCGTCTAGTTCGTCCACTTCGTCCAATTCGTCCACTTCTTCCACTTCTTCTTGCTGTTCTTCCACTACTTCTTCTTGTTCTTCTTGTTCTTCTTCTTGTTCTTCTACTTCTTCTTCTTACTCCAGTTCGTCAACTTCGTCCTTTTCGTCCACTTCGTCCATTTCGTCCACTTCGTCAGCTTCGTCGACTTCATCCACTTCTCCCACTTCTTCCACTTGATGTTCTTCTTCCACTTCTTCTTGTTCTTTTTGTGCTTCTTCTTCTTATTCTTCTTTCACTTCTTCTACTTGTTCTTCTTCTTGTTCATCTTGTTCTGCTTATTCTGCTTTTTCCACTTCTTCCACTTCGTCCGCTTCATCAACTTCATCCAGTTCATCCACTTCGTCCACTTCGTGCACTTCGACCACATCGTCCACTTCGTCCACTTTGTCAACTTCGTCCACTTCTTCTACTTCTTCCACTTCTTTCACTTCTTCCAGTTCGTCCACTTTGTCAACTTCGTCCACTACGTCTACTTCGTCCACTTCTCGCACTTTCACTTCTTCTTCTTATTCTTCTTCCACTTCTTCTTCTTCTTGTTCTTCTTCTTGTTCTTCTTCTTATTCTTCTTCCACTTCGTCCACTTCGTCTGCTTCGTCTACTTCGTTCACTTCGTCCACTTCGTCCACTTCATCAACTTTGTCCAACTTCGTCAACTTCGTCCACTTTGTCCACTTCGTTGACGTCGTTTACTTCCTCCACTTCCTATACTTTGTCCACTTCGTCAACTTCGTCAACTTCGTCGACTTCGTCAACATCCTCCTCTTCGTCCACTTCCTCCACTGCCTCTACTTCCTTCACTTCCTCAACTTCTCCAATTCCTCAACTTCGTCCACTTCCTCCACTTCATCAACTTCCTCCACTTCCTCCACTTCGTACATTTCGGCAACTGCATCCATTTCGTCCACTTCGTCTAGTTCCTGAACTTCGTCAACTTCGTCCACTTCCTCAACTGCCTGTACTTTGTTCACTTCCTCAACTTCGTCAACTTCCTCCACTTCTTCCACGTCGTCCACTCCCTCCAATTCGTCAGCTTCGTCAACTTCGTAAACTTTCTCCACTTCCTCTACTTCGTCCACTTCGTCCACTGCCTCTACTTCCTTCACTTCCTCAACTTCGTCAACATCGTCCACTTCCTCCACATCGTCCACCTCCTCCAATTCCTCAACTTCGTCAACTTCTTCCACTTTCTCCACTTCCTCCACTTCGTCAACTTCCTCCACTTCGTCAACATCGTCCACTTCGTCAACTTCGTCCACTTCGTTCACTTCGTCCACTTCGTCAACTTCGTCCACTTCTTCTACTTCTTCTACTTCTTCCACTTCTTCTAGTTCGTCCACTTCGTCCACTTTGTCAACTTCGTCCACTTCCTCCACTTCCTCCACTGCCTGTACTTCGTTTACTTCCTCAACTTCGTCCACTTCCTCCACGTCGTCCACTCCCTCGAATTCCTCAGCTTTGTCAACTTCGTCCACTTCGTCCACTTCCTCCATTTCCTCCACTTCCTCCACTGCCTCTACTTCCTCCACTGCCTCAACTTCCTCAACGTCCTCCACTTCCTCCACTTCCTCCACTTTGTCCACTTCCTCCACTTCGTCCACTTCGTCAACATTGTCCACTTCTTCAACTTCGTCAACTTCGTCCACTTCTTCCACTTCTTGTTCTTCCACTTTCTTATTGTTTTTCTTGTTCTTCTTCTTGTTCTTGTTCTTGTTGTTGTTCTTCTTCCAGTTCGTCAACTTCGTCCATTTCGTCCCTTTCGTCCACTTCGTCCATTTCGTCCACTTCGTCACCTTCGTCGACTTCGTCAACTTCTCCCACTTCTTGCACTTCTTCTTGTTCTTCTTCCACTTCTTCTTCTTATTCTTCTTGCACTTCTTCTTCTTGTTCTTCTTCTTGTTCATCTTGTTCTGCTTATTTGCTTCTTCCACTTCTTCCACTTCGTCCACTTCATCCACTTCGTTCACTTCGTCCACCTCCTCCACTTCGTCCACATCGTCCACACCGTCCACCTCGTCAACTTCGTCCACTTCGTCTACTTCGTTCACTTCATCCACTTTGTCCACTTCGTCAACTTCGTCCACTTCATCAACTTCGTCGACTTCTTCTTCTTTTTCCACTTCTTCCAGTTCGTCCACTTCGTCCACATCATCCACTTCGTACACTTTGTCCACTTCGTGCACTTCATCCAATTCGTCCACTTCCTCCACTTCGTCCACTTCAACCGCTTCGTCCACTTGGTCCACTTCGTCCACTTCGTCAACTCCGTCCAGTTCTTCCACTTTGTCCACTTCTTCCACTTCTTCCAGTTCGTCCACTTCGTCCAGTTCTTCCACTTCATCCACTTTGTCCGCTTCGTCCACCTTGATGAGTCGTTATTTCTTGAATTATATTTAGTTTATTGCACTTAAATAAACCAAGGAATTATGTTTAATTGTCTATTATTTCCCCGTTTTCTGAATTCTGCTTGATTTGGTCGGAAATTCGTAATTGTGCTAATTTGGGTTTTCTGAGCTGATTAAGTGCATTTCTGGTTGCAGGAAAGTTGTGGAAACATCATCTGGAGCATTGGGATATGGCGTGGCACACTCAAAGGCTCAACATTTAGTCATTTAGATTCTAATTAAAATTGTAATTTCGTTTTCTAGAAGCCCTTAATTAGAATTAGGTGTTTTGGACCCTTTTAGGGGCAATTTTGTAAAAAGACCCATTTGTAGGACATGTGCCTTTTTGATTAGGGTTTTTAATTGATTGTGGACCCCATTTGGAGGAGAAACTCTCGGCATTTTAGAGAGCCTTAGCCAACCACACAAAAAGACTCTTACACACTTCATTTTTTTGACGTTTTTGAGCTTTTCTCTCTTAGGGTTTCTTGTATGAACACTCTTATGGAGAGCTTGACTTGGGTGTCTCGTTTTTGGCCATTTCAATGAGCAAGATGCAGATTTTCTTCTTCTCTTAATTTAATCTTGGTTGTCTTAGCTTATTGGTGGTGAAAAACTATTCATTTCCACTTCCATTTGCTTGTTCTTGATGCTTGAAGTTTGAGTTTTGGAGCTTGTCTTTGCATTTCCATGGTGGATGTTGGGTTTGAGTAACTTTATATTTCGTTTTCCTCTCCCTTTGCTGTTGTTCCTCTCGGTTTTTATCTCATTCTATATGGTTGGATGATAAAAATGAAGTTCTATGTAGTTTTAGGTTGAAGAGAGCTTAAGATGATGTGTGGGTGTTGTGGGTTTAACTCTTTTCTTGCATTTTTCGGTTTTGATGCTTGAGACAAGGTTGGGATCAGATCTTGGTGATGTTATGGAGGCTGGACAGAACTGGAATTAATGGTCTAAGTATTATTTTCGTTTTTGCAAAGAAACTTGAAGAAATGGTAGTGTTAAAGATGGGTTGATGAGTAGAAGTTTGGGTTTATTGTTCTTGTGTTCATTTGCAACTTTAACTTTGGTTTCTTGAAGTTGTTCTCTGTATGGAAGAGTGGAAGAAAGCTTTTGGATGCATAATTCTTGAAGAAAAACCGTTTGGAGTTTGTAGGAGAGAGGAAATTGCTTCATTTAATTTTTACCACTTTTGGACCAACACAAAAGATGCTTGTTTTGACCCAAGGAATGTTTCCACTTTGAGATTTGGCCTTTGCTTGTTCTAGCCGTGAATTGCAATGAGAAATGGAGGTTTTTAGAGTTTGTTTTCATTTGATTTAGCTTACTTGGCACATTGGTAGGAGCACCCATGGTATCTTCCATTTGCACATTGGTCTTTGAAGCATTCTTTGGCATTTCCACTTGGTGGTTCACGTAAATTGTGTGCTTTGGTGTATAAAATCATTTCTTTGCTTCATGGAAGGAGAGAGGGGACGGTCTTGGAGAGTGTGGAAGGCACATGCTTAATTTCTTGAAAAATGGTGCACATGGGAGAAGAAGTCAACACATTTTGTGGCTTATTTAAGGTGAAATTGAAGTTTGACTTGGGTGCATGATGACTCACGGCCATGTGTTCTTTCTTTGGCCAATTGGACTTTTAAATTCATTTGTTAATTGCCATTATGACAAGTAATTTGCTAGGATTAAATTAGGCTTGTTGATTTCTTTGGTTTTTAATTAATTTAATTAATAGGTTGAGTTTATGTGTTTGAGTTAGTGTTGCATTTAATTATTTTTAACTGTGTTTGTTAATCAGTTTGTAACAGTGTTTGATGTTTGAATGTTATCTAAGGCTTTTAATAGTCCTAGTTTAATAACCATGCTAGCTTAAATTAGTTTGTTTGCATCTGTGTCTTTATTAAGTTCTTTAATTTTTGCAAAACCTTTTCAAACCCCCCCTAATGTGTTCGACCTATTACCTGAACCACAATTGGTCCTTGAGAGACGACCTAGGAGTCACTTCCTAGCACTATACTGCATTCTTTTATGCAATCAACTTTTGTGGGAGGTGCGACCCTTTCAACACACCTCATCCACATCGTCCACGTCATCCACTTCGACCACTTCGTGCACTTCGTCTACTTCGTTCACTTCATCCACTTTGTCCACGTCGTTAACTTTGTCAACTTCGTCCACTTTGTTCACTTCGCTGACTTCGTTCACTTCCTCCACTTCATCAACTACGTCCACTTCTCGCACTTCCACTTCTTCTTCTTATTCTTCTTCCACTTCTTCTTCTTGTTCTTCTTCTAGTTCATCTTGTTCTGCTTATTGTGCTTCTTCTACTTCTTCCACTTTGCCAACTTCGTCCACGTCGTCCACTTCGTACACTTCGTGCACTTCGTCCACATCGTCGACTTCGTCCTCTTCGTCCACTTCCTTCACTTCCTCTACTTCCTCCACTGCCTCTACTTCCTTGAATTCCTCAACTTCATCAACATCGTCCACTTCCTCCACATCCTCCACTTCCTCCACTTCCTCAACTTCGTCAACTTCCTCCACTTCGTCCACTTCGTCAACATCGTCCACTTCGTCAACGTCGTCCACTTCTTCCACTTCTTCTAATTCTTCCAGTTCGTCTAGTTCATCCACTTCGTCCACTTCGTCAACTTCTTCCACCTGTTCTTCTTGTTCTTCCACTACTTCTTCTTGGTCTTCTTGTTCTTCTTGTTCTTTTTCTTGTTCTTCATCTTCTTCAAGTTCGTCAACTTTGTTCTTTTCGTCCACTTCGTCCATTTCGTCAACTTCGTCAGCTTTGTCGACTTCGTCCAATTCTCCCACTTCTTCCACTTCTTCTTGTTCTTCTTCCGATTCTTCTTCTTATTCTTCTTCCACTTCTTCTTCTTGTTCTTCTTCTTGTTCATCTTGTTCTGCTTATTCTGCTTCTTCCACTTCCTCCACTTCCTCCACTTCTTTCACTTCGTCCACTTCGTCCACTTCGTCCACTTCCTCCACTTCATCCACTTCGTGCACTTCGTCCACATCGTCCACATCGTCCACTTCGTACACTTTGTCCACTTCGTCCACTTCGTCAACTTCGTGCACTTCGTCTACTTCGTTCACTTCATCCACTTTGTCCACGTCGTTAACTTCGTCAACCTCGTCCACTTTGTTCACTTCGCTGACTTCGTTCACTTCCTCCACTTCCTGTACTTTGTCCACTTCCTCCACTTCATCCACTTCGTACACTTCGTCCACTTTGTCCACTTCCTCCATTTCGTCCACATCGTCCACACCGTTCACTTCGTCCACTTTGTCCACTTCATCGACTTCGTCAACTTCGTGCACTTCGTCTGCGTCGTTCACTTCATCCACTTTGTCCATGTCGTTAACTTCGTCAACTTCGTCCACTTTGTTCACTTCGCTGACTTCGTTCACTTCCTCCACTTCCTGTACTTCGTCCAATTCATCAACTTCGTCCACTTCCTCCACTGCCTCTACTTCCTTCACTTCCGCAACTTCGTCCACTTCCTTCAGTTCCTCCACTTCGTCCGCTTCCTCTAGTTCCTCAACTTCGTCAACTTCGTCCACTTCATCAACTTCGTCAACTACCTCCTCTTCGTCCACTTCCTCCACTGCCTCTACTTCCTTCACTTCCTCAACTTCGTCTACTTTGTCCACTTCTTCCACTTCGTCCACTTCGTCCACTTTCTCCAATTCCTCAACTTCCTCCACTTCCTCCACTTCATCAACTTCCTCCAATTCCTCCACTTCCTCCACTTCGTACACTTCGGCGACTGCATCCATTTCGTCCACTTCCTCTAGTTCCTCAACTTTGTCAACTTCGTCCACCTCCTCCACTGCCTCTACTTCCTTCACTTCGTCAACTTCGTCCACTTCCTCCACGTCGTCCACTCCCTCCAATTCGTCAGCTTCGTCAACTTCGTCCACTTTCTCCACTTCCTCTACTTCATCTACTTCCTCTACCTTGTCTACTTCCTCCACTGCCTCTACTTCCTCCACTTCCTCAACTTCCTCAACATCGTCCACTTCCTCCACATCGTCCACCTCCTCCAATTCCTCAACTTCGTCAACTTCCTCCACTTCCTCCACTTCCTCCACTTCGTCAACTTCCTCCACTTCGTCAACATCGTCCACTTCGTCAACTTCGTCCACTTCTTCCACTTCTTCCAATTCTTCCAGTTCTTCCAGTTCTTCCACTTCTTCTTCTTGTTCTTCCACTACTTCTTCTTGTTCTTCTTGTTCTTGTTCTTGTTCTTCTTGTTCTTCTTCTTCTTCCAGTTCATCAACTTTGTACTTTTTGCCCACTTCGTCCATTTCGTCCACTTCGTCAACTTCGTCGACTTCGTCCACTTCTCCCACTTCTTCTACTTTTTCTTGTTCTTCTTCCACTTCTTCTTCTTATTATTCTTCCACTTCTTCTTATTCTTCTTCCACTTCGTATTCTTGTTCTTCTTCTCGTTCATCTTGTTCTGGTTATTCTGCTTCTTCCACTTCTTCCTCTTCGTCCACTTTGTCCACTTCGTCAACTTTGTCAACTTCGTCCACTTCCTCCACTGCCTCTACTTCCTTCACTTCCTCAACTTCGTAAACTTCGTCCACTTCCTCCACGTCGTCCACTCGCTCCAATTCCTCAGCTACGTAACCTTCGTGCACTTCGTCAACTTCATCCACTTCTTCCACTTCGTCCACTTCGTGCACTTCGTCCACATCGTCCACACCATTCACTTAGTCCACTTTGTCCACCTCGTCAACTTCGTGCACTTCGTCTACTTCGTTCACTTCATCCACTTTGTCCACGTCGTTAACTTCATCAACTTCGTCCACTTTGTTCACTTCGCTGACTTCGTTCACTTCCTCCACTTCCTGTACTTCGTTCACTTCCTCCACTTCCTGTACTTCGTCCACTTCGTCAACTTCCTCCACTGCCTCTACCTCCTTCTCTTCGTCAACTTCGTCCACTTCCTCCAGTTCCTCCACTTCGTATACTTCGTCAAATTCATCCACTTCGTCCGCTTCCTCTAGTTCCTCAACTTCCTCAACTTCGTCCACTTCCTCCACTTCATCAACTTCCTCCACTTCCTCCACTTCCTCCATTTCGTCCACTTCGTCCACTTCGTCAACTTCGTCCACTTCGTCAACTTCGTCCACTTAGTCAACTCCGTCCACTTCGTCCACTTTGTCCACTTCGTCCACTTCGTCCACTTCGTCAACTTCGTCCACTTCTTCTACTTCTTCCAATTCTTCCAGTTTGTCTAGTTCGTCCACTTCGTCCACTTCTTCCGCTTCTTCTTCTGTTTCTCCTTCCACTACTTCTTATTCTTCTTCTTCCACTTCTTCCACTTCTTCCACTTCGTCCACTTCGTCCACTTCGTCCACTTCGTCCACTTCGTCCACTTCGTCCACTTCGTCCACTTCGTCAGCTTCGTCTACTTCGTCAATTTCGTCCACTTCTTCCAGTTCGTCTAGTTCGTCCCCTTCGTCCACTTGGTCAGCTTCGTCCACTTCGTCAACTTCGTCCACTTCTTCCAGTTCGTCTAGTTCGTCTACTTCGTCCTCTTCGTCCACTTGGTCCACTTCGTCCACTTCAATCACTTCATTCACTTCTTCCACTTCGTCTACTTCGTCCACTTCTTCCACATCGTCAACTTCTTCTAGTTCGTCTAGTTCGTCCACTTCGCTCACTTCGTCCACTTCGTCCACTTCTTCTTCATGTTGTTCTTCCACTACTTCTTTTCCTTCTTCTTGTTCTTCTCGTTCTTCTTCTTGTTCTTGCTCTTCTTCTTCTTCTTCTTCTTCTTCTTCCACTTCGTCCACTTCGTCCACATCGTCCACTTCGTCTACTTCCTGAACTTCGTCTACTTCGTCAAATTCGTCCACTTCTTCCACTTCTTCTTCATGTTATTCTTCCACTACTTCTTCTTGTTCGTCCACTGCGTCCACTTCGTCCACTTCTTCTACCTCGTGAACTTCGTCCACTTCTTGTTCTTCTCGTTGCTCATCTTGTTCTGCTTATTTTGCTTCTTCCACTTCTTCCACTTCATCCACTTTGTCCACTTCGTCCACTTCGTACACGTCGTGAACTTCGTACACTTCGAGCACTTCGTCCACATCGTCCACTTCGTCCTCTTCATTCACTTCCTCGACTTCATCCACTTCGTCCACTTCATCATATTCGTCTACTTCGTCGACTTTGTCCACTTCGTCTACTTCGTCAACTTCGTCCACTTCGTGAACTTCTTCCACTTCTTCTTCTTGTTCTTCTCCTTCCACTACTTCTTCTTGTTCTTTTTCTTCTTTTTCTTCTTCTTCTTCTTTCACTTCGTCCATTTCGTCCACTTCGTCAGCTTCGTCGACTTCATCCACTTCTCCCACTTCTTCCACCTCTTCTTGTTCTTCTTCTACTCCTTCGTCTTCCACTTCGTCCACTTGGTCCACTTCGTCATCTTCGTCCACTTCCTCCACTTCGTCCACTTCATCCACTTCGTCCACCTCGTCCACTTCGTCCACGTCGTCCACTCCGTCTGCTTCTTCCACTTCTTCCACTTCCTCCACTTCCTCCACTTCCTCCACTTCGTACACTTCGTGCACTTCGTCCACATAGTCCACTTCGTCCACTTCGTCAACTTCAACCACTTCTTCCAGTTTGTCTAGTTCGTCCACTTCGTCCACTTCTTCCACTTCGTCTACTTCGTCCTCTTCGTCCACTTCGTCCACTTCTTCCACTTCTTCTTCTTGTTCTTCTTCCACTATGTCTTCTTGTTGTTCTTCTTGTTCTTCTTCTTCTATCACTTCGTCAAGTTCGTCCACTTCGTCCACTTGCTCCACTTCTTCCACTTCTTCCAATTCGTCAACTTCGTCCATTTCGTCCACTTCGTCAGCTTCGTCGACTTCGTCCACTTCTTCTACTTCTTCTAGTTCTTCTAGTTCGTCCACTTCGTCCACTTTTCAAACTTCGTCCACTTCGTCTACTCCGTCTACTTCTCCCACTTCCACTTCTTCTTCTTATTCTTCTTCCTCTTCTTCTTCTTGTTCTTCTTCTTGTTCTTCTACTTGTTCATCTTGTTCTGCTTATTTTGCTTCTTCCACTTCTTCCAGTTCGTCCACTTCGTGCACTTCATCCACATCGTCCACGTCGTCCACTCCGTCCACTTCTCCCACGTCTTCCACTTCTTCTTCTTCCACTTCTTTTTCTTGTTCTTGTTCTACTTCTTCCACTACTTCCACTTCGTCCAATTCGTCCACTTCGTGTACTTCGTCCACATCGTCCTCTCCGTCCACTACTTCTTGTTCTTCTTCTTGTTCTTCTTCTTGTTCTTCTTTTTCTTCTTCTTGTTCTTCCTTTTCTACTTCTTCTTCCACTTTGTCCACTTCGTCCACTTCGTCAACTTCGTCCACTTCGTCCACTTCGTCAACTTCGTCCACTTCTTCAACTTCTTCCACTTCTTCCAGTTCGTCTAGTTCATCCACGTCGTCCACTTCTTCTTCCAGTTCTTCTTCTTGTTCTTCTTCCCCTACTTCTTCTTCTTCTTCTTTTTCTTGTTCTTCTTGTTCTTCTTCTTCTTCTGCTTCTTCTTCTTCCACTTCGTCCACTTGGTTCGCTTCTTCCACTTCTTCCAATTCGTCAACTTCGTCCATTTCGTCCACTTCGTCCAACTTCGTCCACTTCGTTCACTTCTTCCACTTCTTCCACTTCTTCTTCTTGTTCTTCTTCCACTTCTTCTTCTTCTTCTTCTTCTTCTTCTTCTTCTTCCACTTCGTCCACTTGGTCCAGTTCTTCCATTTCTTCTAGTTCGTCAACTTCAACCACTTCTTCCAGTTCGTCTAGTTCGTCCACTTCGTCCACTTCTTCCACTTCGTCCTCTTCGTCCACTTCGTCCACTTCTTCCACTTCTTCTTCTTGTTCTTCTTCCACTACGTCTTCTTGTTGTTCTTCTTGTTCTTCTTCTTCTATCACTTCGTCAACTTCGTCCACTTGCTCCACTTCTTCCACTTCTTCCAATTCGTCAACTTCGTCCATTTCGTCCACTTCGTCAGCTTCGTCGACTTCGTCCACTTCTTCTACTTCTTCTAGTTCTTCTAGTTCGTCCACTTTTCAAACTTCGTCCACTTCGTCTACTCCGTCTACTTCTCCCACTTCCACTTCTTCTTCTTATTCTTCTTCCTCTTCTTCTTGTTGTTCTTCTTCTTGTTCTTCTACTTGTTCATCTTGTTCTACTTATTTTGCTTCTTCCACTTCTTCCAGTTCGTCCACTTCGTGCACTTCATCCACATCGTCCACGTCGTCCACTCCGTCCACTTCTCCCACGTCTTCCACTTCTTCTTCTTCCACTTCTTTTTCTTGTTCTTGTTCTGCTTCTTCCACTTCTTCCACTTCGTCCAATTCGTCCACTTCGTGTACTTCGTCCACATCGTCCTCTCCGTCCACTACTTCTTGTTCTTCTTCTTGTTCTTCTTCTTGTTCTTCTTTTTCTTCTTCTTGTTCTTCCTTTTCTTCTTCTTCTTCTTCCACTTTGTCCACTTCGTCCACTTCGTCAACTTCGTCAACTTCGTCCACTTCGTCCACTTCGTCCACTTCGTCCACTTCGTCAACTTCGTCCACTTCGTCAACTTCGTCCACTTCTTCAACTTCTTCCACTTCTTCCAGTTCGTCTAGTTCATCCACGTCGTCCACTTCTTCTTCCAGTTCTTCTTCTTGTTCTTCTTCCCCTACTTCTTCTTCTTCTTCTTTTTCTTGTTCTTCTTGTTCTTCTTCTTCTTCTTCTTCTTCTACCACTTCGTCCACTTGGTTCGCTTCTTCCACTTCTTCCAATTCGTCAACTTCGTCCATTTTGTCCACTTCGTCCAACTTCGTCCACTTCGTTCACTTCTTCCACTTCTTCCACTTCTTCTTCTTGTTCTTCTTCCACTACTTCTTCTTGTTCTTCTTCTTCTTCTTCTTCTTCTTCTTCTTCCACTTCGTCCACTTGGTCCAGTTCTTCCACTTCTTCCAGTTCGTCAACTTCGTCCACTTCGTGCACTTCGTCCATTTCGTCCACTTCGTCCACTCCGTCCACTCCGTCCACTTCGTCCACATCGTCCACTCCTTCCACTTTGTCCACTACTTCTTCTTGTTCTTATTCTTGTTCTTCTTTTTCTTCTTCTTGTTCCTCTTCTTCTTCTTCTTCTTTTTCCACTTCGTCCACTTCGTCAACTCGTCCACTTCTTTCACTTCTTCCACTTCGTCTACTTCATCCACTTCGTCCACTACTTCTTCTTGTTCTTCTTGTTCTTTTTCTTCTTCTTCTTCATCCACTTCGTCGACTTCATCCATTTCGTCCACTTCGTCAGCTTCGTCGACTTTGTCCACTTCTCCCACTTCTTCCACTTCTTCTTGTTCTTCTTCTACTTCTTCGTCTTCCACTTCGTCCACTTGGTCCACTTCGTCATCTTCGTCCACTTCGTCCACTTCGTCCACTCCGTCCACTTCGTCCACTTCGTCTGCATCGTCCGCTCCTTCCACTTCGTCCACTACTTCTTCTTGTTCTTATTCTTGTTCTTCTTTTTATTCTTGTTGTTCTTCCTCTTCTTCTTCTTCTTCTTCTTTTTCCAATTCGTCCACTTCGCCAACTTCGTTCACTTCTTTCACTGCTTCCACTTCTTCCAGTTCGTCTACTTCATCCACTTCGTCCACTTTGTCCACTTCTTCTTCCACTTCTTCTTCTTGTTCTTCTTCCACTACTTCTTCTTATTCTTCTTGTTCTTCCTCTTGTTCTTCTTGTTCTTCTTTCATTTCGCCCACTTGGTCCAGTTCTTCCACTTCTTCCAGTTCGTCAACTTCGTCAACTTCGTGCACTTCGTGCACTTCGTGCACTTCGTCCATTTCGTCCAATTCGTCAGCTTCGTCGACTTCGTCCACTTCTCCCACTTCTTCCACTTCTTCTTGTTCTTTGTGTTCCACTTCGTCCACTTCTCCCACTTCCACTTCTTCTTATTCTTCTTCCACTTCTTCTTCTTGTTCATCTTGTTCTCCTTATTCTGCTTCTTCCACTTCCTCTAGTTCGTCCACTTCGTCCACTTCGTACACTTTGTCCACTTCGTGCACTTCATCCAATTCGTCCACTTCATCCGCTTCGTCCGCTTGGTCCACTTCGTCCACTTGGTCCACTTCGTCAACTCCGTCCAGTTCTTCCACTTCGTCCACTTCATCCACTTCCAGTTCGTCCACTTCGTCCGCTTCGTCCACTTCGTCCGCTTCGTCCACTACGTCTACTTCTCCCACTTCTTCCACTTCTTCCACTTCTTCCACTTCTTCTTCCACTTCTTCTTCTTGTTCTTCTTTTTGTTCTTCTTTTTCTTCTTCTTGTTCTGCTGGTTCTTCTTCTTCTTCTTCTTATTCTTCAGCTTCGTCCACTTTTCCCACTTCTTATTCTTTTTGTTCATCCACTTCCTTCACTTAGCCCACTTCGTCCAGTTCCTTCCCTTAGCCCACTTCGTCCCCTTCGTCCACTTCGTCCACTTCGTCAACCTCGTCCACTTCGTCCGCGTCTTCCACTCCGTCCACTTTGTCCACTTCGTCTACTTCTTCTTCCTATTCTTCTTCTTGTTCTTCTTGTTCTTGTTCTGCTTCTCCCACATCTTCCACTTCGTCCACTTCGTCCACTTCGTACACTTTGTCCACTTCGTGCACTTCGCCCACAGCCTCCACTTCGTCAACTTCGTCCACTTCGTCCGCTTCGTCCACTACTTCTTCTTGTTCTTCTTCTTGTTCTTCTTTTTCTTCTTCTTGTTCTTCTTCTTGTTCTTCTTCTTCTTCCACTTCGTCAACTTCGTTAACTTCTCCCACTTCTTCTTGTTCTTCGTCTTCCACTTCGTCCACTTCATCCGCTTCGTCCACTTCGTCCACATCGTCCACTCCGTCCACTTCGTCCATTTCGTCCACTTCTTCTTGTTCTTCTTCTTGTTCTTCTTGTTCTTGTTCTGCTTCTTCCACTTCTTCCACTTCGTCCATTTCGTCCACTTCGTCAAGTTCGTGCACTTCGTCCACTTCATCCACTTCGTCCTCTTCGTCCCCTTCGTCCACTACTTCTTCTTGTTCTTCTTCTTGTTCTTCTTTTTCTTCTTCTTGTTCTTGTTCTTCTTCTTCTTCCACTTCGTCAACTTCGTCCCCTTCGTCCACTTCGTCCACTTCGTCCACTTTGTCCACTTCGTCGACTTCGTCAACTTCGTCGACTTCTCCCACTTCCACTTCTTCTTATTCTTCTTCCACTTCTTCTTCTTGTTCTTGTTCTTGTTCTATTTCTTGTTGATCTTGTTCTGCTTATCCTGCTTCTTCCACTTCTTCGACTTCCTCCAGTTCGTCCACTTCGTCCACTTCGTCCACATCATCCACTTCGTACACTTTGTCCACTTCGTGCACTTCATCCAATTCGTCCACTTCGTCCACTTCAACCGCTTGGTCCACTTCGTCCACTTGGTCCACTTCGTCAACTCCGTCCAGTTCTTCCACTTTGTCCACTTCTTCCACTTCTTCCAGTTCGTCGACTTTGTCCACTTCGTCCAGTTCTTCCACTTCATCCACTTCGTCCACTTCGTCCACCTCGTCCACATCGTCCACGTCATCCACTTCGACCACTTCGTGCACTTCGTCTACTTCGTTCACTTCATCCACTTTGTCCACGTCGTTAACTTTGTCAACTTCGTCCACTTTGTTCACTTCGCTGACTTCGTTCACTTCCTCCACTTCATCAACTTCGTCCACTTCTCGCACTTCCACTTCTTCTTCTTATTCTTCTTCCACTTCTTCTTCTTGTTCTTCTTCTAGTTCATCTTGTTCTGCTTATTGTGCTTCTTCCACTTCTTCCACTTCGCCAACTTCGTCCACGTCGTCCACTTCGTACACTTCGTGCACTTCGTCCACTTCGTACACTTCGTGCACTTCGTCCACTTCGTACACTTCGTGCACTTCGTCCACTTCGTACACTTCGTGCACTTCGTCCACATCGTCGACTTCGTCCTCTTCGTCCACTTGCTCCACTTCCTCTACTTCCTCCACTGCCTCTACTTCCTTCACTTCCTCAACTTCATCAACATCGTCCACTTCCTCCACATCCTCCACTTCCTCCACTTCCTCAACTTCGTCAACTTCCTCCATTTCGTCCACTTCGTCAACATCATCCACTTCGTCAACTTCTTCCACTTCTTCTAATTCTTCCAGTTCGTCTAGTTCATCCACTTCGTCCACTTCGTCAACTTCTTCCACCTGTTCTTCTTGTTCTTCCACTACTTCTTCTTGGTCTTCTTGTTCTTCTTGTTCTTTTTCTTGTTCTTCATCTTCTTCAAGTTCGTCAACTTTGTTCTTTTCGTCCACTTCGTCCATTTCGTCCACTTCGTCAGCTTTGTCGACTTCGTCCAATTCTCCCACTTCTTCCACTTCTTCTTGTTCTTCTTCCGATTCTTCTTCTTATTCTTCTTCCACTTCTTCTTCTTGTTCTGCTTCTTGTTCATCTTGTTCTGCTTATTCTGCTTCTTCCACTTCCTCCACTTCCTCCACTTCCTCCACTTCCTCCACTTCCTCCACTTCGTCCACTTCGTCCACTTCATCCACTTCGTGCACTTCGTCCAGTTTGTGCACTTCGTCCACATCGTCCACACCGTCCACTTCGTCCACTTTGTCCACTTCGTCCACTTCGTGAACTTCGTGCACTTCGTCTACTTCGTTCACTTCATCCACTTTGTCCACGTCGTTAACTTCGTCAACCTCGTCCACTTTGTTCACTTCGCTAACTTCGTTCACTTCCTCCACTTCCTGTACTTTGTCCACTTCCTCCACTTCCTCCACTTCATCCACTTCGTACACTTCGTCCACTTTGTCCACTTCCTCCATTTCGTCCACATCGTCCACACCGTTCACTTCGTCCACTTTGTCCACTTCATCGACTTCGTCAACTTCGTGCACTTCGTCTGCGTCGTTCACTTCATCCACTTTGTCCATGTCGTTAACTTCGTCAACTTCGTCCACTTTGTTCACTTCGCTGACTTCGTTCACTTCCTCCACTTCCTGTACTTCGTCCAATTCATCAACTTCGTCCACTTCCTCCACTGCCTCTACTTCCTTCACTTCCGCAACTTCGTCCACTTCCTCCAGTTCCTCCACTTCGTCCGCTTCCTCTAGTTCCTCAACTTCGTCAACTTCGTCCACTTCATCAACTTCGTCAACTACCTCCTCTTCGTCCACTTCCTCCACTGCGTCTACTTCCTTCACTTCCTCAACTTCGTCTACTTTGTCCACTTCTTCCACTTCGTCCACTTCGTCCACTTTCTCCAATTCCTCAACTTCCTCCACTTCCTCCACTTCATCAACTTCCTCCAATTCCTCCACTTCCTCCACTTCGTACACTTCGGCGACTGCATCCATTTCGTCCACTTCCTCTAGTTCCTCAACTTCGTCAACTTCGTCCACCTCCTCCACTGCCTCTACTTCCTTCACTTCGTCAACTTCGTCCACTTCCTCCACGTCGTCCACTCCCTCCAATTCGTCAGCTTCGTCAACTTCCTCCACTTTCTCCACTCCCTCCAATTCGTCCACTTCCTCAACATCGTCCACTTCCTCCACATTGTCCACCTCCTCCAATTCCTCAACTTCCTCAACTTCCTCCACTTCCTCCACTTCCTCCACTTCATCAACTTCCTCCACTTCGTCAACATCGTCCACTTCGTCAACTTCGTCCACTTCTTCCACTTCTGCCAATTCTTCCAGTTCGTCCACTTCTTCCACTTCTTCTTCTTGTTCTTCCACTACTTCTTCTTGTTCTTCTTGTTCTTGTTCTTGTTCTTCTTGTTCTTCTTCTTCTTCCAGTTCATCAACTTTGTACTTTTTGCCCACTTCGTCCATTTCGTCGACTTCGTCGACTTCGTCCACTTCTCCCACTTCTTCCACTTCTTCTTGTTCTTCTTCCACTTCTTCTTCTTATTCTTCTTCCTCTTCTTCTTCTTATTCTTCTTCCACTTCGTATTCTTGTTCTTCTTCTCGTTCATCTTGTTCTGGTTATTCTGCTTCTTCCACTTCTTCCTCTTCGTCCACTTTGTCCACTTCGTCAACTTTGTCAACTTCGTCCACTTCCTCCACTGCCTCTACTTCCTTCACTTCCTCAACTTCGTAAACTTCGTCCACTTCCTCCACGTCGTCCACTCGCTCCAATTCCTCAACTACGTAACCTTCGTGCACTTCGTCAACTTCGTCCACTTCGTCCACTTCCTCCAATTCCTCAATTTCGTCAACTTCCTCCATTTCCTCCACTTCGCCAACTTCCTCCACTTCGTCCACTTCTTCGAATTCTTCCAGTTCGTCTAGTTCATCCACTTCGTCCACTTCGTCAACTTCTTGCACTTCTTCTTCTTGTTCTTCCACTACTTCTTCTTGTTCTTCTTGTTCTTTTTCTTGTTCTTCTTGTTTTTCTTCTTCTTCAAGTTCGTCAACTTTGTCCTTTTTGTCCATTTCGTCCACTTTGTCAGCTTTGTCGACTTCGTCCAATTCTCGCACTTCTTCCACTTCTTTCTTATTCTTCTTCCACTTCTTCTTCTTATTCTTCTTCCAGTTCTTCTTCTTGTTCTTCTTCTTGTTCATCTTGTTCTACTTATTCTGCGTCTTCCACTTCTTCCACTTCGTCCACTTCGTCCACTTCGTCCACTTCATCCACTTCTTCCTCTTCGTCCACTTCGTGCACTTCGTCCACATCATCCACACCATTCACTTAGTCCACTTTGTCCACCTCGTCAACTTCGTGCACTTCGTCTACTTCGTTCACTTCATCCACCTTGTCCACGTCGTTAACTTCATCAACTTCGTCCACTTTGTTCACTTCGCTGACTTCGTTCACTTCCTCCACTTCCTGTACTTCGTCCACTTCGTCAACTTCCTCCACTGCCTCTACCTCCTTCACTTCCTCAACTTCGTCCACTTCCTCCAGTTCCTCAACTTCATATACTTCGTCAACTTCATCCACTTCGTCCGCTTCCTCTAGTTCCTCAACTTCCTCAACTTCGTCCACTTCCTCCACTTCATCAACTTCCTCCACTTCCTCCACTTCTTCCATTTCGTCCACTTCGTCAACTTCGTCCACTTCGTCAACTTCGTCCACTTCGTCAACTCCGTCCACTTCGTCCACTTCGTCCACTTTGTCCACTTCGTCCACTTCGTCCACTTCGTCCACTTCGTCAACTTCGTCCACTTCTTCTACTTCTTCCAATTCTTCCAGTTTGTCTAGTTCGTCCACTTCTTCCACTTCTTCTTATGTTTCTCCTTCCACTACTTCTTGTTCTTCTTGTTCTTCTTCTTCCACTTCTTCCATTTCTTCCATTTCGTCCACTTCGTCAGCTTCGTCTACTTCGTCAATTTCGTCCACTTCTTCCAGTTCGTCTAGTTCGTCCCCTTCGTCCACTTGGTCAGCTTCGTCAACTTCGTCCACTTCTTCCAGTTCGTCTAGTTCGTCTACTTCGTCCTCTTCGTCCACTTGGTCCACTTCGTCCACTTCAATCACTTCATCCACTTCTTCCACTTCGTCTACTTCGTCCACTTCTTCCACATCGTCAACTTCTTCCAGTTCGTCTAGTTCGTCCACTTCGCTCACTTCGTCCACTTCTTCTTCATGTTGTTCTTCCACTACTTCTTTTCCTTCTTCTTGTTCTTCTCGTTCTTCTTCGTGTTCTTGCTCTTCTTCTTCTTCTTCTTCTTCTTCTTCTTCCACTTCGTCCACATCGTCCACTTCGTCTACTTCCTGAACTTCGTCTACTTCGTCAAATTCGTCCACTTCTTCCACTTCTTCTTCATGTTATTCTTCCACTACTTCTTCTTGTTCGTCCACTACGTCCACTTCGTCCACTTCTTCTACTTCGTGAACTTCGTCCACTTCTTGTTCATCTTGTTCTGCTTATTCTGCTTCTTCCACTTCTTCCACTTCATCCACTTTGTCCACTTCGTCCACTTTGTACACGTCGTGAACTTCGTACACTTCGAGCACTTCGTCCACATCGTCCACTTCGTCCTCTTCATTCACTTCCTCGACTTCATCCACTTCGTCGACTTCATCATATTCATCTACTTCGTCGACTTCGTCCACTTCGTCTACTTCGTCCACTTCGTCCACTTCGTGCACTTCGTCAACTTCTTCCACTTTTTCTTCTTGTTCTTCTTCTTCCACTACTTCTTCTTGTTCTTCTTGTTCTTTTTCTTCTTCTTCTTCTTTCACTTCGTCCATTTCGTCCACTTCGTCAGCTTCGTCGACTTCGTCCACTTCTCCCACTTCTTCCACCTCTTCTTGTTCTTCTTCTACTCCTTCGTCTTCCACTTCGTCCACTTGGTCCACTTCGTCATCTTCGTCCACTTCCTCCACTTCGTCCACTTCATCCACTTCGTCCACCTCGTCCACTTCGTCCACGTCATCCACTCCGTCTGCTTCTTCCACTTCTTCCACTTCCTCCACTTCCTCCACTTCCTCCACTTCGTGCACTTCGTCGACATAGTCCACTTCGTCCACTTCGTCAACTTCGTCCACTTCGTCCACTTCGTCTACTTCGTCAACTTCAACCACTTCTTCCAGTTCGTCTAGTTCGTCCACTTCTTCCACTTTGTCTACTTCGTCCTCTTCGTCCACTTTGTCCACTTCTTCCACTTCTTCTTCTTGTTCTTCTTCCACTACGTCTTCTTGTTGTTCTTCTTGTTCTTCTTCTTCTATCACTTCGTCAACTTCGTCCACTTGCTCAACTTGTTCCACTTCTTCCAATTCGTCAACTTCTTCCATTTCGTCCACTTTGTCAGCTTCGTCCACTTCTTCTACTTCTTCTAGTTCTTCTAGTTCGTCCACTTCGTCCACTTTTCAAACTTCGTCCACTTCGTGTACTCCGTCTACTTCTCCCACTTCCACTTCTTCTTCTTATTCTTCTTATTCTTCTTCCTCTTCTTCTTCTTGTTCTTCTTCTTGTTCTTCTACTTGTTCATCTTGTTCTGCTTATTTTGCTTCTTCCACTTCTTCCACTTCGTCCACTTCGTGCACTTCATCCACATCGTCCACGTCGTCCACTCCGTCCACTTCTCCCACGTCTTCCACTTCTTCTTCTTCCACTTCTTTTTCTTGTTCTTCGTCTTGTTCTTGTTCTGCTTCTTCCACTTCTTCCACTTCGTCCAATTCGTCCACTTCGTGTACTTCGTCCACATCGTCCTCTCCGTCCACTACTTCTTGTTCTTCTTCTTGTTCTTCTTTTTCTTCTTCTTGTTCTTTCTTTTCTTCTTCTTCTTCTTCCACTTTGTCCACTTCGTCCACTTCGTCAACTTCGTCAACTTCGTCCACTTCGTCCACTTCGTCAACTTCGTCCACTTCGTCAACTTCGTCCACTTCTTCAACTTCTTCCACTTCTTCCAGTTCGTCTAGTTCATCCACGTCGTCCACTTCTTCTTCCACTTCTTCTTCTTGTTCTTCTTCCCCTACTTCTTCTTCTTCTTCTTTTCCTTGTTCTTCTTGTTCTTCTTGTTGTTCTTCTTCTTCTTCCACTTCGTCCACTTGGTTCGCTTCTTCCACTTCTTCCAATTCGTCAACTTCGTCCATTTCGTCCACTTCGTCCAACTTCGTCCACTTCTTCCACTTCTTCCACTTCTTCTTCTTGTTCTTCTTCCACTACTTCTTCTTGTTCTTCTTCTTCTTCTTCTTCTTCTTCTTCTTCTTCTTCCACTTCGTCCACTTGGTCCAGTTCTTCCACTTCTTCCAGTTCGTCAACTTCGTCCAGTTCGTGCACTTCGTCCATTTCGTCCACTTCGTCCACTCCGTCCACTTCGTCCACATCGTCCACTCCTTCCACTTAGTCCACTTCGTCCACTACTTCTTCTTGTTCTTATTCTTGTTCTTCTTTTTCTTCTTCTTGTTCCTCTTCTTCTTCTTTTTCTTTTTCCACTTCGTCCACTTCGTCAACTGATAACAGTTGAAAAACTGTTATTTTCATGCTTAAAGTTGATACTAAAAGCAACCTTTAGACTTAGAAACTAGCTTGAAATCATGCATTTTGTTTATATTTTCAGAAATAAGAGAGCTGGACAGGTTTATGCTTGATTTGAGTGTTTTTGTGCAGGTTTTGAGGAGAATTTGGTGAAAGAAGTGAAGAATGAGAGAGAGGACATTAGAAAAGACAAGAAAGAGTGCAAAAAGAGAAGTCGAAGGCACCGCTCAGCGGCAAACTACCGCTGAGCGGCACTCAAGAGGTGGCGTTGGAACCGCTGAGGGGCAAATGGCCGCTGAGGGGAAGAAAGAAGACGCGTAACCACCGCTGAGCGGTAAATGGCGCTGAGCGGCACTTTTTGGGCTTGGGCTTTTGTAATCTTTTGTAACTCTAGATTAGTATATAAGGGCTTGCACGTCCTTTAGTTAGGGATCTTTGGCAGAAACGAGGCAAACACTCTCTCTTTCACCCCTTTGAAGGAGGATCTTGGATGCTCAGGCTACCTCTTCCACTTTATTGGGTTTATTCTTTCATACTTTCATTGTTATTCATCTAGGTTCACCATGAATATGGTGAACTAAACCTTGTATGTTTGTTGGGGAATCAATGTAATCTCTTGAAGCTCTCATATATGGAATCTGTTGAGTACATCTTTGAATTAAGACATATGCTTTCTTTCATCATTAGTTAGGGTTTTTCCTCTTTGCTCAATGCTTGCATTGTTTAACTCATTCTAATGCATGATTATTGGTTTTGTCGATACGGACACGTACGGGGAAGTCTAGATCCGGGGAATTTCTCCCAATATTATACTGACAATATTCTATTGGTTGCCTTTAAGCTCCTGCACTCATGAACTAATCATTAGGAATGCTAGGAATTGTATGAACTATTTGATTAGGGAGAAGCCATCTAGAATGGTACATTAGAGAGTGGCATTAACAATGATGATTTGAATGTTGAATTCCTAAAATATATGAGAGTGGATGAGATGAAATTGACCCCCAACAACATATTCATTCATATATTCCTTTGAAAGTGTTTATTCTTTTGTCTTTGCCATTGATCAAAATTCATGCATACATGTTTATTTTCTGTCTTGCATTTTAAACTCAAATATTTCGTTTGTAAGTCTTAGTTAATCAAGAAACCACATAACTAAACTAGGCCGTGAGTCCTTTGGGAAGAACGATACTTGGTCTTACCAAGTTTTATTACTTGAACGATTCGGTCATACTTGCCGATTGTGAAACAAGTTTGTGACATCATATTTTGGTGCTTACAAATTTGTCCATCATCAACTCGTCCACTTCTTTCACTTTTTCCACTTCGTCTACTTCATCCACTTCGTCCACTTCGTCCACTACTTCTTCTTGTTCTTCTTGTTCTTTTTTTTCTTCTTCTTCATCCACTTCGTCGACTTCGTCCATTTCGTCCACTTCGTCAGCTTCGTCGACTTTGTCCACTTCTCCCACTTCTTCCACTTCTTCTTGTTCTTCTTCTACTTCTTCGTCTTCCACTTCGTCCACTTGGTCCACTTCGTCATCTTCGTGCACTTCGTCCACTTCGTCCACTTCGTCCACTCCGTCCACTTCGTCCACTTCGTCTGCATCGTCCGCTCCTTCCACTTCGTCCACTACTTCTTCATGTTCTTATTCTTGTTCTTCTTTTTATTCTTGTTGTTCTTCCTCTTCTTCTTCTTCTTCTTCTTTTTCCACTTCGTCCACTTCGTCAACTTCGTCCACTTCGTCCACTTCTTCCACTTCGTCTACTTCATCCACTTTGTCCACTTCTTCTTCCACTTCTTCTTCTTGTTCTTCTTCCACTACTTCTTCTTTTTCTTCTTGTTCTTCCTCTTGTTCTTCTTGTTCTTCTTTCATTTCGCCCACTTGGTCCAGTTCTTCCACTTCGTCCACTTCGTCTGCATCGTCCACTTCGTCCGCTTCGTCAACTTCGTCCACTGCGTCTACTTCTCCCACTTCTTCCACTTCTTCTTCCACTTCTTCTTCTTGTTCTTCTTTTTGTTCTTCCTTTTCTTCTTCTTGTTCTGCTGGTTCTTCTTCTTCTTCTTCTTCTTCTTCTTATTCTTCAGCTTCGTCCACTTTTCCCACTTCTTATTCTTTTTGTTCATCCACTTCCTTCACTTAGCCCACTTCGTCCACTTCCTTCACTTAGCCCACTTCGTCCACTTCGTCCCCTTCGTCCACTTCGTCCACTTCGTCCACTTCGTCAACCTCGTCCACTTCGTCCGCGTCTTCCACTCCGTCCACTTTGTCCACTTCGTCCACTTCTTCTTCCTATTCTTCTTCTTGTTCTTCTTGTTCTTGTTCTGCTTCTTCCACATCTTCCACTTCGTCCACTTCGTCCACTTCATACACTTTGTCCACTTCGTGCACTTCGTCCACATCCTCCACTTCGTCAACTTCGTCCACTTCGTCCGCTTCGTCCACTACTTCTTCTTGTTCTTCTTCTTGTTCTTCTTTTTCTTCTTCTTGTTCTTCTTCTTGTTCTTCTTCTTCTTCCACTTCGTCAACTTCGTTAACTTCTCCCACTTCTTCTTGTTCTTCGTCTTCCACTTTGTCCACTTCATCCGCTTCGTCCACTTCGTCCACATCGTCCACTCCGTCCACTTCGTCCATTTCGTCCACATCTTCTTGTTCTTCTTCTTGTTCTTCTTGTTCTTATTCTGCTTCTTCCACTTCTTCCACTTCGTCCATTTCGTCCACTTCGTCAAGTTCGTGCACTTCGTCCACATCGTCCACTTCATCCACTTCGTCCGCTTCGTCCCCTTCGTCCACTACTTCTTCTTGTTCTTCTTCTTGTTCTTCTTTTTCTTCTTCTTGTTCTTGTTCTTCTTCTTCTTCCACTTCGTCAACTTCGTCCACTTCGTCGACTTCGTCGACTTCTCCCACTTCCACTTCTTCTTATTCTTCTTCCACTTCTTCTTCTTGTTCATGTTCTTGTTCTATTTCTTGTTGATCTTGTTCTGCTTATCCTGCTTCTTCCACTTCTTCGACTTCCTTCAGTTCGTCCAATTCGTCCACTTCCTCCACTTCGTCCACTTCAACCGCTTCGTCCGCTTGGTCCACTTCGTCCACTTGGTCCACTTCATCAACTCCGTCCAGTTCTTCCACTTTGTCCACTTCTTCCACCTCTTCCAGTTCGTCCACTTCGTCCACTTCGTCCAATTCTTCCACTTCATCCACTTCGTCCACTTCGTCCACTTCGTCCACTTCGTCCACATCGTCCACATCGTCCACGTCATCCACTTCGACCACTTCGTGCACTTTGTCTACTTTGTTCACTTCATCCACTTTGTCCACGTCGTTAACTTTGTCAACTTCGTCCACTTTGTTCACTTCGCTAACTTCGTTCACTTCCTCCACTTCATCAACTTCGTCCACTTCTCGCACTTCCACTTCTTCTCCTTATTCTTCTTCCACTTCTTCTTCTTGTTCTTCTTCTAGTTCATCTTGTTCTGCTTATTGTGCTTCTTCCACTTCTTCCACTTCGCCAACTTCGTCCACGTCGTCCACTTCGTACACTTCGTGCACTTCGTCCACATCGTCGACTTCGTCCTCTTCGTCCACTTCCTCCACTTCCTCTACTTCCTCCACTGCCTCTACTTCCTTCACTTCCTCAACTTCATCAACATCGTCCACTTCCTCCACATCCTCCACTTCCTCAACTTCGTCAACTTCCTCCACTTCGTCCACTTCGTCAACATCGTCCACTTCGTCAACTTCTTCCACTTCTTCCCCTTCTTCTAATTCTTCCAGTTCGTCTAGTTCATCCACTTCGTCCACTTCGTCAACTTCTTCCACTTGTTCTTCTTGTTCTTCGACTACTTCTTCTTGGTCTTCTTGTTCTTCTTGTTCTTTTTCTTGTTCTTCTTGTTCTTCATCTTCTTCAAGTTCGTCAACTTTGTTCTTTTCGTCCACTTCGTCCATTTCGTCCACTTCGTCAGCTTTGTCGACTTCGTCCAATTCTCCCACTTCTTCCACTTCTTCTTGTTCTTCTTCCGATTCTTCTTCTTATTCTTCTTCCACTTCTTCTTCTTGTTCTTCTTCTAGTTCATCTTGTTCTGCTTATTCTGCTTCTTCCACTTCCTCCACTTCCTGCACTTCCTCCACTTCCTCCACTTCCTCCACTTCGACCACTTCGTCCACTTCATCCACTTCATCCACTTCGTCCACTTTGTGCACTTCGTCCACATCGTCCACACCGTCCACTTTGTCCACTTCGTCCACTTCGTCAACTTCGTCAACTTCGTGCACTTCGTCTATTTCGTTCACTTCATCCACTTTGTCCACGTCGTTAACTTCGTCAACCTCGTCCACTTTGATCACTTCGCTGACTTCGTTCACTTCCTGTACTTTGTCCACTTCCTCCACTTCATCCACTTCGTACACTTCGTCCACTTTGTCCACTTCCTTCATTTCGTCCACATTGTCCACACCGTTCACTTCGTCCACTTTGTCCACTTCATCGACTTCGTCAACTTCGTGCACTTCGTCTGCGTCGTTCACTTCATCCACTTTGTCCATGTCGTTAACTTCGTCAACTTCGTCCACTTTGTTTACTTCGCTGACTTCGTTCACTTCCTCCACTTCCTGTACTTCGTCCAATTCCTCAACTTCGTCCACTTCCTCCACTGCCTCTACTTCCTTCACTTCCGCAACTTCGTTCACTTCCTCCAGTTCCTCCACTTCGTCCGCTTCCTCTAGTTCCTCAACTTCGTCAACTTGGTCCACTTCATCAACTTCGTCAACTACCTCCTCTTCGCCCACTTCCTCCACTGCGTCTACTTCCTTCACTTCCTCAACTTCGTCTACTTCGTCCACTTCTTCCACTTCGTCCACTTCGTCCACTTTCTCCATTTCCTCAACTTCCTCCACTTCCTCCACTTCATCAACTTCCTCCACTTCCTCCACTTCCTCCACTTCGTACACTTCGGCAATTGCATCCATTTCGCCCACTTCCTCTAGTTCCTCAACTTCGTCAACTTTTTTCACTTCCTCCACTGCCTCTACTTCCTCAACTTCGTCAACTTCCTCCACGTCATCTACTCCCTCCATTTCCACAGCTTCGTCAACTTCGTCCACTTAGTCAACTTCGTCCACTTTCTCCACTTCCTCTACTTCGTCCACTTCCTCCACTGCCTCTACTTCCTTCACTTCCTCAACTTCGTCAACATCGTCCACTTCCTTCACATCGTCCACCTCCTTCAATTCCTCAACTTCGTCAACTTCCTCCACTTCCTCCACTTCGTCAACTTCCTCCACTTCGTCAACATCGTCCACTTCGTCAACTTCGTCCACTTCTTCCAATTCTTCCAGTTCGTCTAGTTCATGCACTTCGTCCACTTTGTCAGCTTCTTCCACTTCTTCTTCTTGTTCTTCCACTACTTCTTCTTATTCTTCTTGTTCTTCTTGTTCTTCCACTTCGTCCACTTCGTCCACTTCGTTCCCTTCGTCCACTTCGCCCACCTCGTCAGCTTCGTTCACTTCTGCCGCTTCTTCCACTTCTTCTTGTTCTTCTTCCAGTTCTTCTTCTTTTTCTTCTTGTTCTTGTTCTTCTTATTCTTCTTCGACTCTTATTCTTGTTCTTCTTCTTGTTCATCTTGTTCTGCTTATTCTGCTTCTTCCACTTCTTCCTCTTCATCCAATTCGTCCACTTCATCCACTTCGTCCACATCGTCTACACCGTCCACTTCGTCCACTTCGTCCACTTCGCCCACTTCGTCCACTTCGTTCACGTCGTCCACTTCGTCCATTTCGTCAACTTTGTCCACTTCTTCTACTTCTTCCACTTCTTCCAGTTCGTCCACTTCATCCACTTTGTCCACTTCGTCCACTTCCTCCACTGCCTCTACTTCCTTCACTTCCTCAACTTCGTAAACTTCGTCCACTTCCTCCACGTCTGCACTCCCTCCAATTCCTCAGCTACGTCAACTTCATGAACTTCGTCAACTTCGTCCACTTCGTCCACTTCCTCCAATTCCTCAACTTCGTCAACTTCCTCCTCTTCCTCCACTTCATCCACTTCGCCAACTTCCTCCACTTCGTCCACTTCGTCAACATCGTCCACTTCTTCAACTTCGTCCACTTCTTCCAGTTCGTCTAGTTTGTCCACTTCGTCCAATTCCTCCACTTCTTCCACTTCTTCCACTTCTTCTTGTTGTTCCTCCGCTACGTCTTCTTGTTCTTCTTCTTCTTCTTCTTCTTCTTCTTCTTCTTCTTCGTCTTCTTATTCCAGTTCGTCAACTTCGTCCTTTCCATCCACTTCGTCAGCTTCGTCGACTTCATCCACTTCTCCCAATTCTTCCACTTCATGTTCTTCTTCCACTTCTTCTTGTTCTTTTTCTGCTTCTTCTTCTTATTCTTCTTTCGCTTCTTCTTCTTGTTCTTCTTCTTGTTCATCTTGTTCTGCTTATTCTGCTTCTTCCACTTTGTCCAGTTCGTCCACTTCGTCCACTTCATCCACTTCGTCCACTTCATCTACTTTGTCCACTTCGTGCACTTCGTCCACATCATCCACACCGTCCACTTCGTCCACTTTGTCAACTTCGTCCACTTCGTCTACTTCGTTCACTTCGTCCACTTTGTCCACTTTGTCCACTTCGTCAACTTCATCCACTTCGTCAACTTCTTCTACTTCTTCCACTTCTTTCACTTCTTCCAGTTCGTCCACTTCTTCCACTTTGTCAACTTCGTTCACTTCGTCTACACCGTCCACTTCTCGCACTTCCACTTCTTCTTCTTATTCTTCTTCCACTTCTTCTTCTTGTTCTTCTTCTTGTTCATCTTGTTCTGCTTATTGTGCTTCTTCCACTTCTTCCACTTCGTCCACTTCGTCCACTTCGTCCACGTCGTCCACTTCGTGCACTTCGTCCACATCGTCGACTTCGTCCTCTTCGTCCACTTCCTCCACTACCTCCACTTCGTCCACTGCCTCTACTTCCTTCACTTCCTCAACTTCGTCAACATCGTCCACTTCCTCCAATTCCTCAACTTCGTCAACTTCCTCCACTTCCTCCACTTCCTCCACTTCCTCCACTTCCTCCACTTCCTCCACTTCCTCAACATCGTCCACTTCGTCAACTTTGTCCACTTCTTCCACTTCTTCCAATTCTTCCAGTTCGTCTAGTTCATCCACTTCGTCCACTTCGTCAACATATTCCAGTTCTACTTCTTGTTCTTCCACTACTTCTTCTTGTTCTTCTTGTTCTTCTTGTTCTTTTTCATGTTCTTCTTGTTCTTCTTCTTCTTCCAATTCGTCAACATTGTCCTTTTCGTCCACTTCTTCTTCTTCTTTCACTTCTTCCACTTCTTCCACTTCTTATTGTTCTTCTTCCACTTCTTCTTCTTATTCTTCTTCCACTTCTTCTTCTTGTTCCTCTTCTTATTCATCTTGTGCTGCTTATTGTGCTTCTTCCACTTCTTCCACTTCTTCTTGTTCTTCTTCCACTTCTTCTTCTTATTCTTCTTCCACTTCTTCTTCTTGTTCTTCTTCTTGTTCATCTTATTCTGCTTCTTCTGCTTCTTCCACTTCTTCCACTTCTTCCACTTCGTCCACTTCATCCACTTCGTCCACTTTGTCCACTTCATCCACTTCATGTACATCGTCCACACCGTCCACTTCGTCCACTTTGTCAACTTCGTCCACTTCGTCCACTTCGTCTACTTCGTTCACTTCATCCACTTTGTCCACGTTGTTAACTTCGTCAACTTCGTCCACTTTGTTCACTTCGCTGACTTCGTTCACTTCCTCCACTTCCTATACTTCGTCCACTTCGTCAACTTCGTCCACTTCCTCCACTACCTCTTCTTCCTTCACTTCCTCAACTTCGTCAACATCGTCCACTTCCTCCAATTCCTCAACTTCGTCAACTTCCTCCACTTCGTCCACTTCGTCCACTTCCTTCACTTCGTCCACTTCCTCCACTTCCTCAACATCATCCACTTCGTCAACTTTGTCCACTTCTTCCACTTCTTCCAGTTCTTCCAGTTCATCTAGTTCATCCACTTCGTCCACTTCGTCAACTTCTTCCACTTCTACTTCTTGTTCTTCCACTACTTCTTCTTGTTCTTCTTGTTCTTCTTGTTCTTTTTCATGTTCTTCTTGTTCTTCTTCTTCTTTCAGTTCGTCAACTTTGTCCTTTTCGTCCACTTCGTCCATTTCGTCCACTTCGTCAGCTTCGTCGACTTCGTCCAATTCTCCCACTTCTTATTGTTCTTCTTCCACTTCTTCTTCTTATTCTTCTTCCACTTCTTCTTCTTGTTCTTCTTCTTCTTGTTCATCTTGTGCTGCTTATTGTGCTTCTTCCACTTCTTCCACTTCTTCTTGTTCCTCTTCCACTTCTTCTTCTTATTCTTCTTCCACTTCTTCTTCTTGTTCTTCTTCTTGTTCATCTTGTTCTTCTTATTCTGCTTCTTCCACTTCTTCCACTTCGTCCACTTCATCCAGTTCGTCCACTTTGTCCACTTCATCCACTTCTTCCACATCGTCCACACCGTCCACTTCGTCCACTTTGTCAACTTCGTCCACTTCGTCAACTTCGTGCACTTCGTCTACTTCGTTCACTTCATCCACTTTGTCCACGTTGTTAACTTCGTCAACTTCGTCCACTTTGTTCACTTCTCTGACTTCGTTCACTTCCTCCACTTCCTGTACTTCGTCCACTTCATCCACTTCCTCCACTGCCTCTTCTTCCTTCACTTCCTCAACTTCGTCCACTTCCTCCAGTTCCTCCACTTCGTATACTTCGTCAACTTCATCCACTTCGTCCGCTTCCTCTAGTTCCTCAACTTCATCAACTTCGTCCACTTCATCAACTTCGTCATCTTCCTCCTCTTCGTCCACTTCCTCCACTGCCTCTACTTCCTTCACTTCCTCAACTTCGTCAAGTTCGTCCACTTCTTCCACTTCGTCCACTTCGTCTACTTTTTCCAATTCATCAACTTCTTCCACTTCATCCACTTCCTCTAGTTCCTCAACTTCGTCAACTTCGTCCACTTCCTCCACTGCCTCTACTTCCTTCACTTCCTCAACTTCGTCAACTACGTTCACTTCCTCCACGTCGTCCACTCCCTCCAATTCCTCAGCTTCGTTGACTTCCTCCACTTAGTCAACTTCACCCACTTCCTCTACTTCGTCCACTTCCTCCACTGCCTCTACTTCCTTCACTTCCTCAACTTCATTACCATCGTCCACTTCCTCCACATCGTCCACCTCCTCTAATTCCTCAACTTCGTCAACTTCCTCCACTTCCTCCACTTCCTCCACTTCGTCAACTTCCTCCACTTCGTCAACATCGTCCACTTCTTCCACTTGTTCTTCTTGTTGTTCTTCCACTACTTCTGCTTGTTCTTCTTATTCTTGTTCTTGTTCTTCTTATTCTTCTTCTTCTTCTTCCAGTTCGTCAACGTTGTCCTTTTCGCCCACTTCGTCTACTTCGTCCATTTCGTCCACTTCGTCAGCTTCGTCGACTTCGTCCACTTCTCCCACTTCTTCCACTTCTTCTTGTTCTTCTTCCACTTCTTCTTCTTATTCTTCTTCCACTTCTTCTTCTTGTTCTTCTTCTTGTTCATCTTCTTCTGCTTATTCTGCTTCATCCACTTCTTCCACTTCTTCGACTTCGTCCACTTCATTCACTTCGTCCACTTCGTCCACATCGTCCACACCGTCCACTTCGTCCGCTTCGTCGACTTCGTTCACTTTGTCTGCTTCGTCCACTTTGTCCACTTCGTCCACTTCGTCAACTTCGTCCAACTTCGTCCACTTTGTCCACTTCGTTGACGTCGTTTACTTCGTCCACTTCCTAAACTTTGTCCACTTCGTCAACTTCGTCCACTTCGTCAACTTCGTCAACTTCCTCCTGTTCGTCCACTTCCTCCACTGCCTCTACTTCCTTCACTTCCTCAACTTCGTCAACTTCGTCCACTTCCTCCACTTTGTCCACTTCGTCCACTTTCTCCAATTCCTCAACTTCGTCCACTTCCTCCACTTCATCAACTTTCTCCACTTCCTCCACTTCATCAACTACATCCACTTCGTCCACTTCCTCTAGTTTCTCAACTTTGTCAACTTCGTCCACTTCGTCCACTGCCTCCACTTCCTTCACTTCCTCAACTTCGTCAGTTTCGTCCACTACCTCAACGTCGTCCAGTCCCTCCAATTCCTCAGGTTTGTCAACTTCGTCCACTTCGTCAACTTCGTCTACTTCCTCCACTTCCTCCACTTCCTCCACTGCCTCTACTTCCTTCACTTCCTCAACTTCGTCAACATCATCCGCTTCGTCCACTTCCTCCAATTCCTCAACTTCGTCAACTTCGTCGACTTCGTCCACTTCGTCGACTTCGTCCACTTCGTCCACTTCGTCCACTTCGTCCACTTCGTCCACTTCGTCAACTTCTTCCACTTCTTCTAGTTCGTCTACTTCGTCCACTTCTTCTTCTTGTTCTTCCACTACTTCTTCTTGTTCTTGTTGTTGTTGTTGTTGTTGTTGTTGTTCTTCCAGTTCGTTAACTTTGTCCATTTCGTCCACTTCGTCAGCTTCGTCAGCTTCGTCCACTTTTCCCACTTCTTCCACTTCTTATTCTTCTTCCACTTCTTCTTCTTGTTCTTCTTCCACTTCTTCTTGTTGTTCTTCTTCCTGTTCATCTTGTTCTGCTTATTGTGCTTCTTCAACTTCTTCCACTTCGTCCACTTCATCCACTTCGTCCACTTCGTGCACTTCGTCCACATTGTCCACACTGTCCGCTTCGTCTACTTCGTCCACTTCGTCAACTTCGTCCACTTCGTCTACTTCGTCCACTTCGTCTACTTCGTCCACTTTGTCATCTTCGTTCACTTCGTCAACTTCGTCCACTTCTTCTACTTCTTCTACTTCTTCCACTTCCTCTAGTTTGTCCACTTCGTCCACTTTGTCAACTTCGTCCACTTCCTCCACTGCCTGTACTTCCTTCACTTCCTGAACTTCGTCAACTTCGTCCACTTCCTCCACGTCGTCCACTCCCTCGAATTCCTCAACTTCGTCAACTTCGTCCACTTCCTCCACTGCCTCTACTTCCTTCACTTCCTCAACATCGTCAACATTGTCCACTTCCTCCACATCGTCCACTTCCTCCAATTCCTCAACTTCGTCAACTTCCTCCACTTCCTCCACTTTGTCCACTTCGTCCACTTCGTCAACATCGACCACTTCGTCCACTTCTTTCACTTCTTCCACTTCTTCCAGTTCGTCTAGTTCGTCCACTTCTTCCACTTTTTCTTCTTGTTTTTCTTGTTCTTCTTCTTGTTCTTGTTGTTGTTCTTCTTCTTCTTCCAGTTCGTCAACTTCGTCCATTTCGTCCTATTCGTCCACTTCGTCCATTTCGTCCACTTTGTGAGCTTCGTCGACTTCGTCCACTTCTCCCACTTGTTCCACTTCTTCTGGTTCTTCTTCCACTTCTTCTTCTTAGTCTTCTTGCACTTCTTCTTCTTGTTCTTCTTCTTATTCATATTGTTCTGCTTATTCTGCTTCTTCCATTTCTTCCACTTCGTCCACTTCGTTAACTTCGTCCACTTCATCCACTTCGTCCACATCGTCCACACCGTCCACTTCGTCAACTTCGTCCACTTCGTTCACTTCGTCCACTTCGTCAACTTCCTCCACTTCCTCCACGTCGTCCACTTCCTCCACTTCTTCCACTTCCTCCACTGCCTCTACTTCCTTCACTTCCTCAACTTCGTCAACATCGTCCACTTTCTCCACATCGTCCTCTTCCTTCAATTCTTCAACTTCGTCAACTTGCTCCACTTGCTCCACTTCCTCCACTTCGTCCACTTTGTCCACTTCGTCAACTTCGTCCACTTCTTCCACTTCATCCAGTTTGTCTAGTTCTTCCACTTCTTCCACTTCTTCTTCTCGTTCTTCCACTACTTCTTCTTGTTCTTCGTGTTCTTCTTCTTCTTCTTCTTATTCCAGTTCGTCAACTTCGTCCTTTTCGTCCATTTCGTCCACTTCGTCAGCTTCGTCGACTTCTCCACTTCTCGCACTTCTTCCACTTCTCTTTGTTCTTTTTCCACTTCTTTTTATTCTTCCTCCACTTCTTCTTCTTGTTCTTCTTCTTGTTCATCTTGTTCTGCTTATTCTGCTTCTTCCACTTCTTCCACTTCGTGCACTTCATCCACTTCGTCCACTTCATCCACTTCGTCCACTTCGTCCACATCGTCCACATCGTCCACACCATCCACTTCGTCCACTTCGTCCACTTCGTCTACTTCGTTCACTTCGTCCACTTCCTCAACTTCGTCCACCTCCTGAACTTCGTCCAGTTCTTCTACTTCTTCCACTTCTTCCACTTCTTCCAGGTCGTCCACTTCGTCCACTTTGTCAACTTCGTCCACTTCGTCTACTTCGTCCACTGCTCGCACTTCCACTTCTTCTTATTCTTCTTCCACTTCTTCTTCTTGTTCTTCTTCTTATTCATCTTGTTTTGCTTATTGTGCTTCTTCCACTTCTTCCACTTCTTCCACTTCGTCCACTTCGTGCACTTCGTCCACATCGTCCACTTCGTCCTCTAGGTCCACTTCGTCCACTTCGTCCACTCCGTCCACTTCGTGAACTTCGTCCACTTCGTCCACTTCCTCCACTTCCTCCACTGCCTCTACTTCCTTCACTTCCTCAACTTCGTCAACATCGTCCACTTCCTCCAATTCCTCAACTTCGTCAACTTCCTCGACTTCCTCCACTTTGTCCACTTCGTCAACTTCGTCCACTTCGTCCACTTCGTCCACTTCGTCAACATCGTCCAATTCGTCAACTTCGTCCACTTCTTCCACTTCTTCCAATTCTTCTAGTTCGTCTAGTTCGTCCACTTCGTCCACTTCTTCTTCTTTTTCTTCCACTACTTCTTCTTGTTCTTGTTGTTCTTCTTCTTCAAATTCGTCAACTTTGTCCTTTTCGTCCACTTCGTCCATTTCATCCGCTTCGTCGACTTCGTCCACTTCTTCTTGTTCTTCTTCTACTTCTTCTTCTTATTCTTCTTCCACTTCTTGTTCTTGTTCTTCTTCTTCATCTTGTTCTGCTTATTCTGCTTCTTCCACTTCTTCGACTTCATCCACTTCATCCACTTCGTCCACTTCATCCACTTCGTCCACATCGTCCACATCGTCCATTTCGTCTACTTCGTCAACTTAGTTTGTCCACTTCGTCTACTTCGTTCCAACTTCTTCTTCTTATTCTTCTTTTACTTCTTCTTCTTCTTCTTGTTCTTCTTGTTCATCTTGTTCTACTTATTTTGCTTCTTCCTCTTCTTCCACTTCGTCCACTTTGTTCACTTCGTCGACATCGTCCACTTCTTCCACTTCTTCCTGTTCGTTTAGTTCGTCCACTTCGTGCACTTCCACTTCTTCTTCTTGTTCTTCTTCCACTACTTCTTCTTGTTCTTCTTCCACTACTTCTTCTTGTTCTTCTTCTCGTTCTTCTTCTTCCACTTCGTCAGCTTCGTCCACTTCTTCCAGTTCATCTAGTTCGTCCACTTCGTCCACTTCGTCAACTTCGTCCATTTCGTCCACTTCGTCCACTTCGTCCACTTCGTCCACTTCGTCCACTTCGTCCTCTTCGTTCACTTCGTCCACTTCGTCCACCTCGTCCACCTCGTCCACCTCGTCCACCTCGTCCACCTCGTCCACCTCGTCCACCTCGTCCACTTCGTCCACCTCGTCCACTTCATCCACGTCGTCCACTCGACACTTCTTCCACTTCTTCTTCCTGTTCTTCTTCCACTTCATCTTCTTGTTCTTGTTCTTGTTCTTCTTCTTCTTCTTCCACTTCGTCCACTTCGTCCCCTTCTTCTACTCCGTCCTCTTCGTCCACTTCGTCCACTTGTTCTTCTTGTTCTTCTTCCACTTCTTCTTCTTCTTCTACTGGTTCTTCTTCTTCTTCCACTTCGTCCACTTTGTCCACTTCGTCAACTTCATCCTCTTCGTCCACTTCGTCTACTTCGTCCTCTTCTCCCACTTCCACTTCTTTTTCTTATTATGCTTATTTTGCTTCTTCCTCTGCTTTCACTTCGTCCACTTCCTCCACTTTGTCAGCTTCGTCCACTTCGTCAACTTCGTCCACTTCTTCCAGTTCGTCCACTTCCTCCACTTTGTACACTTCGTCCACTTCGTCTACTTCGTCCACTTCTCCCACTTCTACTGCTTCTTCTTATTCTTCTTCCACTTCTTCTTCTTGTTCATCTTCTTGTTCATCTTGTTCTGCTTATTTTGCTTTGTCCACTTCGTCAATTTCGTCCACTTCGTCCACCTTGTCCACTTCGTCCACCTCGTAAACTCCGTCCACGTCGTCCACTCTGTCCACTTCTCCCACTTCTTCCACTTCTTCTTCCTCTTCTTCTTCCACTTCATCTTCTTGTTCGTCTTGTTCTTGTTCTTCCTGTTCTTCCACTTCGTCCCCTTCGTCCACTTCATCCACTTCGTCCTCTTCGTCCTCTTCGTCCACTTCGTCCACTTCTTCCACTTCTCCCACTTCCACTTCTTCTTCTTATTCTTCTTCCACTTCTTCTTCTTATTCTTCTTCCACTTCTTCTTGTTCTTCTTCTTGTTCATCTTGTTCTGGTTATTTTGCTTCGTCCACGTCGTCCACGTCGTCCACTTCGTCCACCTCGTCCACTTCGTCCACCTCGTCCACCTCGTCCACTCTGTCCACTTCTCCCACTTCTTCCACTTCTTCTTCCTGTTCTTGTTCCACTTCATCTTCATCTTCTTCTTCTTGTTCTTCTTGTTCTTGTTCTTGTTCTTCTTCTTCTTCCTGTTCTTCTTCCACTTCATCTTCAATTCCTTCTTCTTGTTCTTCTTGTTCTTGTTCTTGTTCTTCTTCTTCTTCCACTTCGTCCCCTTCGTCCACTTCGTCCACTTCATCCACTTCGTCCTCTTCGTCCACTTGGTCCACTTCTTCCACTTCTTCTTCTTGTTCATCTTCCACTTCTTTTTCTTCTTCTGCTGGTTCTTCTTCTTCTTCCAATTCGTCCACTTCGTCCTCTTCGTCCCCTTCGTCTACTTCGTCCACTTCTCCCACTTCCACTTCTTCTTCTTATTCTTCTTCCACTTCTAATTCTTGTTCTTCTTCTTGTTCATCTTGTTCTGCTTATTTTGCTTCGTCCACGTCGTCCACATCGCCCAGGTCGTCAACTTCGTCCACTTCGTCCACCTCGTCCACTTCGTGCACGTCGTCCACTCTATCCACTTCTCCCACTTCTTCCACTTCTTCTTCCACTTCATCATCTTCTTCTTCTTCTTGTTCTTCTTGTTCTTGTTCTTGTTCTACTTGTTCTTATTCTTCTTCTTCTTCCACTTCGTTCACTTCGTCCACTTTGTCCACTTCATCCACTTTGTCCTCTTCGTCCACTTCTTCCACTTCGGCTTCTTGTTCTTCTTGTTCTTCTTCAACTTCTTCTTCTTCTTCTACTGGGTCTTTTTCTTCTTCCACTTCGTCCACTTCGTCCACTTTGTCCATTTCGTCCTCTTCGTCCACTTCGTGTACGTCGTCCACTTCTACCACTTCCACTTGTTCTTCTTATTCTTCTTCCACTTCTTCTTCTTCTTGTTCTTCTTCTTGTTCATCTTGTTCTACTTACTTTGCTTCTTCCTCTTCTTCGACTTCGTCCACTTGGTCAACTTCGGCCACTTCGTCAACTTCGTCCACTTCTTCCACTTCTTCAAGTTCGTCTAGTTCGTCCACTTCGTCAACTTTGTCCACTTCGTCCACTTCGTCTTCTTCGTCCACTTCTCCCACTTCCACTTCTTCTTCTTATTCTTCTTATTCTTCTTCCACTTCTTCTTCCTGTTCTTTTTTTTGTTCATCTTGTTCTACTTATTCTGCTTCTTCCACTTCGTCCACATCGTTCACTTCCTCTTCTTCGTCAACTTTGTCCACTTCGTCCACTTTATCCACTTCGTCCACCTCGTCCACTTCGTCCACGTCGTCTACGGCGTCCACCTCGTCCACGGCGTCCACGTCATCCACTTCGTGCACTTCTTCCACTTCTTCCACTTCGTCTAGTTCGCCCACTTCGTCCACTTCGTCAACTTTGTCCACTTCGTCCACCTCGTCCACTTCGTCCACTTCGTCCACGTCGTCCATAGTGTCCACGTCGTCCACTTCGTCAACGTCGTCCACTTCGTCCACTTCGTCCACTTCTTCCACTTCTTCCACTTCTTCCACTTCGTCTATTTCGTCCTCTTCGTCCACTTCGTCAACTTTGTCCACTTTGTCCCCTTCGTCCACTTCGTCCACTTCGTCCACCTCGTCCACCTCGTCCACTTCGTCCTCTTCGTCCACGTCGTCCACGGCGTCCACGTCGTCCACTTCGTCAACTTCGTCCACTTCTTCCACTTCGTCTAGTTCTTCCACTTCGTCCACTTTGTCCACTTCGTCCACCTCGTCCACTTCGTCCACTTCACCCACGTCGTCCACGGCTTCCACGTCATCCACTTCGTCCACTTCACCCACTTTGTCCACGGCGTCCACCTCGTCCACCTCGTCAACTTCGTCCACTTTGTCCACTTTGTCCACTTCGACCACTTCGTCCACTTTGTCCACTTCGTCCACCTCGTCCACCTCGTCCACTTCGTCCACTTCGTCCACCTCGTCCACGTCGTCCACGTCGTCCACTTCGTCCACTTCGTCAACTTCGTCCACTTCTTCCACTTCGTCTAGTTCGTCCACTTCGTCAACGGCGTCCAAGTCATCCACTTCGTCCACTTCTTCCACTTCTTCCACTTTGTCTAGTTCGTCCACTTCGTCCACTTCGTCCACTTCGTCCACTTCGTCCACGTCGTCTACGGCGTCCACGTCGTCCACGGCGTCCACATCGTCCACTTCGTCCACTTCTTCCACTTCGTCTAGTTCGCCCACTTCGTCCACTTCGTCAACTTTGTCCACTTCGTCCACCTCGTCCACCTCGTCCACTTCGTCCACGTCGTCCACAGTGTCCACGTCGTCCACTTCGTCAACGTCGTCCACTTCGTCCACTTCGTCAACTTTGTCCACTTCGTCAACTTCGTCCACTTCGTCCACGTAGTCTACGGCGTCCACGTCGTCCACGGCGTCCACGTCGTCCACTTCGTCCACTTCTTCCACTTCTTCCACTTCGTCTAGTTCGCCCACTTCGTCCACTTCGTCAACTTTGTCCACTTCGTCCACCTCGTCCACTTCGTCCACCTCGTCCACAGTGTCCACGTCGTCCACTTCGTCAACGTCGTCCACTTCGTCCACTTCGTCAACTTTGTCCATTTCTTCCACTTCTTCCACTTAGTCCACTTCGTCAACTTTGTCCACTTCGTCCACTTTGTCCACTTCGTCCACTTCGTCCACCTCGTCCACCTCGTCCACTTCGTCCACGTCGTCCAGTTCGTCCACTTCGTCAACTTCGTCCACTCCTTCCACTTCGTCTAATTCGTCCACTTCGTCCACTTTGTCCACTTCGTCCACTTTGTCCACTTCGTCCACTTCGTCCACCTCGTCCACTTCGTCCACTTCGCCCACGTCGTCCACGGCATCCACGTCATCCATTTGGTCCACTTCGTCAACTTCGTCCACTTTGTCCACTTTGTCCACATCGTCCACTTCGTCCACGTCGTCCACCTCGTCCACTTCGTCCACGTCCTCCACGGCGTCCACGTCGTCCACGTCGTCCACTTCGTCAACTTCGTCCACTTCTTCCACTTCGTCTAGTTCGTCCACTTCGTCCAATTTGTCCACTTCGTCCTCTTTGTCCACTTCGTCCACCTCGTCCACTTCGTCCACTTCGTCCACCTCGTCCACTTCGTCCACTTCACCCACGTCGTCCACGGCGTTCACGTCATCCACTTCGTGCACTTCGTCCACTTCGTCAACTTCGTCCACTTCTTCCACTTGGTCTATTTCGTCCACTTCGTCCACTTCGTCAACTTTGTTCACTTCGTGCAATTCGTCCACCTCGTCCACTTCGTCCACGTCATCCACTCGACACTTCTTCCACTTCTTCTTCCTGTTCTTCTTCCACTTCATCTTCTTGTTCTTGTTCTTGTTCTTCTTGTTCTTCTTCTTCTTCTTCTTCCACTTCGTCCCCTTCTTCTACTCCATTCTCTTCGTCCACTTCGTCCACTTCTTCTTCTTGTTCTTCTTGTTCTTCTTCCACTTCTTCTTCTTCTTCTGCTGGTTCTTCTTCTTCTTCCACTTCGTCCACTTTGTCCACTTCGTCAACTTCATCCTCTTCGTCCACTTCGTCTGCTTCGTTCTCTTCTCCCACTTCCACTTCTTCTTCTTATTATGCTTATTTTGCCTCTTCCTGTGCTTTCACTTCGTCCACTTCCTCCACTTTGTCATCTTCGTCCACTTCGTCAACTTCGTCCACTTCTTCCAGTTCGTCCACTTCCTCCACTTTGTACACTTTGTCCACTTCGTCCACTTCTCCCACTTCTACTTCTTCTTCTTGTTCTTCTTCCTCTTCCACTTCGTCCACTTCGTCCCCTTCGTCCCCTTCGTCCACTTCGTCCACTTCATCCACTTCGTCCTCTTCGTCCACTTGGTCCACTTCTTCCACTTCTTCTTCTTGTTCATCTTCCACTTCTTTTTCTTCTTCTGCTGGTTCTTCTTCTTCTTCCAATTCGTCCACTTTGTCCTCTTCGTCCCCTTCGTCTACTTCGTCCACTTCGTCCACTTCTCCCACTTCCACTTCTTCTTCTTATTCTTCTTCCACTTCTAATTCTGGTTCTTCTTCTTGTTCATCTTGTTCTGCTTATTTTGCTTCGTCCACGTCGTCCACATCGTCCACGTCGTCAACTTCGTCCACTTCGTCCACCTCTTCCACTTCGGCTTTTTGTTCTTCTTGTTCTTCTTCAACTTCTTCTTCTTCTTCTGCTGGGTCTTTTTCTTCTTCCACTTGGTCCACTTCGTCCACTATGTCTACTTCGTCCTCTTCGTCCACTTCGTGTACGTCGTCCACTTCTACCACTTCCACTTGTTCTTCTTATTCTTCTTCCACGTCTTCTTCTTCTTGTTCTTCTTCTTGTTCATCTTGTTCTACTTACTTTGCTTCTTCCTCTTCTTCGACTTCGTCCACCTCGTCCACTTCGTCCACGTCGTCTACGGCGTCCACGTCGTCTACTTCGTCCACTTCTTCCACTTCTTCCAGTTCGTCTAGTTTTCCCACTTCGTCCACCTCGTCCACTTCGTCCACGTCGTCCACAGTGTCCACCTCGTCCACTTCGTCAACGTCGTCCACTTCGTCCACTTCGTCCACTTCGTCAACTTCGTCCACTTCTTCCACTTCTTCCACTTCGTCTAGTTCGTCCACTTCGTCCACTTTGTCCACTTCGTCCACTTCGTCTACCTCGTCCACCTCGTCCACTTCGTCCACTTCGTCCACGGCGTCCACGTCGTCCACTTCGTCCACTTCGTCAACTTTGTCCACTTCTTCCACTTCGTCTAGTTCGTCCACTTCGTCCACTTTGTCCACTTCGTCCACTTCGTCCACTTCGTCCACTTCGTCCACTTCGTCCACTTCGTCCACCTCGTCCACTTCGTCCACTTCGTCCACCTCGCCCACGTCGTCCGCGGCGTCCACGTCATCCACTTCGTCCACTTCGTCAACTTCGTCCACTTCGTCCACTTCGTCCACTTCATCCACTTCGTCCACTTCGTCCCTTCGTCGACCTCGTCCACCTCGTCCACTTCGTCCACTTCGTCCAGTCGTCCACGGCGTCCACGTCGTCCACTTCGTCCACTTCGTCAACTTCGTCCACTTCTTCCACTTCGTCTAGTTCGTCCACTTCGTCCACTTTGTCCACTTCGTCCACTTTGTCCACTTCGTCCACTTTGTCCACTTCGTCCACTTCGTCCACCTCGTCCACTTCGTCCACTTCGTCCACTTCACCCACGTCGTCCACGGCGTCCACGTCATCCACTTCGTCCACTTCGTCCACTTCGTCAACTTCGTCCACTTCGTCCACTTGGTCTAGTTCGTCCACTTCGTCCACTTCGTCAACTTTGTTCACTTCGTCCAATTTGTCCACGTCGTCCACTTCGTCCACGTTGTCCACGTCGTCCTCTTCGTCAACGTCGTCCACTTCATCCACTTCGTCCACTTCGTCCACTTCGACCACTTCGTCAACTTCGTCCACTTCTTCCACTTCTTCCACTTCTTCCACTTCATCTAGTTCGTCCACTTCGTCCACTTCGTCAACTTTGTCCACTTCGTCCACTTCGTCCACTTCGTCCACCTCGTCCACTTCGTCAGCTTCGTCGACTTTGTCCACTTCTCCCACTTCTTCCACTTCTTCTTGTTCTTCTTCTACTTCTTCTTCTTCAACTTCGTCCACTACGTCCACTTTCTCAACTTCGTCAACTTCGTCCACTACTTTTCCTTTTCTTCTTCTTGATCGTCTTTTTCTTCTTCTTGTTCTTGCTCCTCTTCTTCTTCTTCATCCACTTCGTCCAGTTCGTCCGCTTTGTCCAGTTCGTCCATTTCGTCCTCTTTGTCCGCTTCATCCACTACTTCTTCTTCTTCTTCTTCTTGTTCTTGTTGTTCTTCTTCTTCTTCGACTTTGTCAACTTCGTCCACTTGGTCCACTTCTTCCACTTCTTCCAGTTCGTCAACTTCGTCCACTTCGTCCACTTCGTTAGCTCCGTCCACTTCGTCCACTTCGTCAACTTCGTCCACTACTTCTTCTTGTTCTTCTTTTTCTTCTTCTTGTTCTTGTTCTTCATCTTCTACTTCTTCCACTTCGTCCAGTTCGTCCACTTTGTCCACTTTGTCCATTTTCGTCCACTTCGTCCACTTCGTCAACTTCGTTCTCTTCGTCAACTTCGTCCACTTCTTCCAGTTCGCCTAGTTCGTCCACTTCGTCCACTTCTTGTTCTTGTTCTTCTTCCACTACTTCTTCTTATTCTTCTTCTTCTACTTCTTCTTCTTCTTCTTCTTCCACTTCGTTCATTTCGTCCACTTGGTCCACTTCTTCCAGTTCGTCAACTTCATCCATTTCGTCCACTTCGTCCATTTCATCCACTTCGTCAGCTTGATCGACTTCGTCCACTTCTCCCACTTCTTCCCCCTCTTCTTGTTCTTATTCTACTTCTTCTTCTTCCACTTCGTTCATTTCGTCAACTTTGTCCACTTTGTCCATTTCGTCCAGTTCGTCCAGTTCGTCCAGTTCGTCTGCTTCGTCCACTTCGTCAACTTCGTCCACTCTTCCACTTCTACCACTTCTTCCACTTCTTTTTCTTGTTCTTCTTCCACTTCATCCACTTCATCCACTTCTTCCACTTCTTCCAGTTCGTCAACTTTGTCCATTTCGTCCACTTCGTCAGCTTCGTCGACTTTGTCCACTTCTCCCACTTCTTCCACTTCTTCTTGTTCTTGTTCTTGTTCTTCTTCTACTTCTTCTTCTTCCACTTCGTTCACTTCGTCCTCTTCGTCCGCTTTGTCCACTTCGTCCTCTTCGTCCAGTTCGTCCACTTCGTTCACTTCATCCACTTCGTCCATTTCATCCACTTCGTCCACTTCTTCCAGTACTTCTACTCGTTCTTCTTCTTCTACTACTTGTTTTTGTTCTTCTTCTTTCTCTACTTCGTCCACTTGGTCCACTTGGTCCACCTCTTCTAGTTTGTCAACTTCATCCGTTTCGTCCACTTCGTCCATTTCGTCCACTTTGTCAGCTTCGTCGACTTCGTCCACTTCTCCCACTTCTTCCACTTCTTCTTGTTCTTGTTCTTCTTGTTCTTCTTCTTCTTCTTCTTCTTCCACTTCGTCCACTTCGTCCAGTTCGTCCACTTTGTCAACTTCATCCACTTCGTCCACTACTTCTTCTTGTACTTCTTTTTCTTCTTCTTGTTCTTGATCTTCTTCTTCTTCTTCCACTTCAACCACTTCGTCCAGTTCGTCTAGTTCGTCCACTTCGTCCACTTCGTCCTCTTCGTCCACTTCGTCCACTACTTCTTCTTGTTCTTCTTTTTCTACTTCTTGTTCTTGTTCTTGTTCTTGTTCTTCTTCTTCTTCTTCTTCTTCCACTCGTCCACTTCGTCTAGTTCGTCCACTTTGTCCGCTTCGTCCACTACTTCTTCTTGTTCTTCTTTTTCTTCTTCTTGTTCTTGATCTTCTTTTTCTTCTTCCACTTCGTCCAGTTCGTCTAATTCGTCCATTTCATCAACTTCGTCCACTACTTCTTCTTTTTCTTCTTGTTCTTCATGTTCTTCTTCTTTTTGTTCTTCATCTTCTTCTTCTGCCACTTCGTCCACTTGGTCCACTTCTTCAACTTCTTCCAGTTCGTCAGCTTCGTTCGTTTCGTCCACTTTGTCCATTTCGTCCACTTCGTCAACTTCTGCCACTTCGTCGACTTAGTCCACTTCTTCCACTTCTTCCACATGTTGGTGTTCTTCTTCTACTTCTTCTTCTTCCAGTTCGTCCACTTAGTCCACGACGTCCACTCAATCCACTTCTCCCACTTCGTCCACTACTTCTTCTTGTTCTTCTTCTTGTTCTTCCTTTTCTAATTCTTGTTCTTGTTTTTGTTGTTGTTCTTCTTCTTCCACTTCGTCCAGTTCGTCCACTTCGTCCACTTTGTCAGCTTCATCCACTACTTCTTCTTCCACTTCGTCCACTTCGTCCAGTTCGTCTAGTTCGTCCACTTCGTCAACTTCGTCCACTACTTCTTTTTCTTCTTGTTCTTTTTGTTCTTCTTCTTTTTGTTCTTCATCTTCTTCTTTTACCACTTCGTCCACTTGGTCCACTTCTTCAACTTCTTCCAGTTCGTCAACTTCGTTCGTTTCGTCCACTTCGTCCATTTCGTCCACTTTTTAAGCTTCGTCGACTTAGTCCACTTCTCCCACTTCTTCCACATCTTGTAGTTCTTCTTGTTCTTCTTCTACTTCTTCTTCTTCAAGTTCGTCCACTTCGTCCACTTCATCCACCTCGTCCACTATGTCCACTTCTCCCACTTCTTCCACTTCTTCTTCTTTTTCTTCTTCTTTTTCTTCTTGTTCTTTTTCTTTTTCTTCCTCGTCCACTTCGTCCTCTTCGTCCATTTCGTTTACTTCGTCCACTTTGTCTACTTCATTCACTTCGTCCACCTTGTCCACTTCGTCCACTTCGTCAACTTCGTCCACTTCGTCCACTTCGTCCACTTCGTCCACTTCGTCAACTTCGTCCACTTCTTCCACTTCTTCCAGTTCGTCTAGTTCGTCCACATCGTGCACTTCGTCCACGCCGTCCACTCCGTCCATTTCATCCACTTCGTCCACTTCCTCCACTTCCTCCACTTCGTCAACTTTTTCCACTCCGTCCACTTCGTCCACATCGTCAACTTCGTCCACTTCTTCCAGTTCGTCAAGTTCGTCCACTTCGTCCACTTCTTCCACTTCTTCTTCTTGTTCTTCTTCCACTACTCCTTCTTGTTCTTCTTCTTGTTCTTCTTCTCGTTCTTATTCTTCCACTTCGTCGGCTTCGTCCACTTCGTCAACTTCGTCCATTTCGTCCACTTCGTCCACTTCGTCTACTTCGTCCCCATCTTCCACTTCTTCTTCTTCCACTACTTCCTGTTCTTCTTGTTCTTGTTCTTGTTCTTCTTCTTCCACTTGGTCCACTTCGTCCACTTGGTCCACTTCTTCCACTTCTTCCAATTCGTCAACTTCGTGCATTTTGTCCACTTCGTCAACTTCGTCCACTTCGTCCATTTCGTCCATTTCGTCCACTTCGTCAGCTTCTTCGACTTCGTCCACTTCGTCCTCTTGTCCCACTTCTTCCACTTCTTCTTGTTCTTCTTCTTGTTCTTCTTCTACTTCTTCTTCTTCCACTTTGTCCACTTCGTCCACTTCGTTCGCTTCGTCCTCTTCATCCACTTCGTCCACTTCGTCCACCTCGTCCACTTCGTCCACGTCGTCCACTCCGTCCACTTCTCCCACTTCTTCCACTTCTTCCACTTCTTCTTCTTGTTCTTCTTATAGTTCTTCTTCTTCCACTTCGTACACTTCGTCCACTTCGTCAACTTCGTCCACTTTATCCACTTCGTACACTTCGTCAACTTCATCCACATCGTCCACTTCGTCCACTTTGTCAACTTCGTCCACTTCGTTCTCTTTGTCCACTTCATCCACATCGTCCACATCGTCCTCTTCGTCCACTTCGTCAACTTCGTCCACTTCGTCCACTTCGTCCACTTCGTCCACTTCGTCCACTTCGTTCACTTCGTCCACTTCGTCCACTACTTCTTCTTGTTCTTCTTCTTGTTCTCTTCTTTTTCTTCTTCTTGTTCTTCAACTTCTTCCAGTTCGTCCACTTCTTCCAGTTCTTCCACCTCTTCCAATTCGTCTAGTTCGTACACTTTCGTCCACTATGTCCATTTCGTCCACTTCGTCCACCTCTTCCAGTTCGTCTAGTTCGTCCACTTCTTCTTCTTGTTCTTCTTCCATACTTCTTCTTGTTCTTCTTCTTGTTCTTGTTCTCGTTTTTCTTCTTCAACTTCGTCCACTTCGTCAGCTTCGTCCACTTCGTCAACTTCGTCCACTTCGTCCACTTCTTCTTCTTGTTCTTCTTCCACTACTTATTGTTCTTCTTGTTCTTCTTCTTCAACTTCTTCCAATTCGTCAACTACGTGCATTTCGTCCACTTCGTCCACTTCGTCCACTTCGTCCATTTCGTCCACTTGTCCCACTTCTTCCACTTCTTCTTGTTCTTCTTCTTGTTCTTCTACTACTTCTTCTTCTTCCACTTCGTCCATTTAAATCAACTTCGTCCACTTTATCCACTTCGTCCACTTCGTCCACTTCGTCCACTTCGTCCACTTTGTCCACTTCGTCCACTTTGTCCACTTTGTCCACTTCGTCCACTTCGTCCACTTCGTTCGCTTCGCCCACGTCCTCCACTTCATCCACCTCGTCCACTTCGTCTATGTCGTCCACTCCGTCCACTTCTACCACTTCTTCAACTTCTTCTTCTTGTTCTTCTTCTTCTTCTTCTTCCTCCACTTCCTCAACTCCTCCACTTCGTCCAATTCGTCCACATCATCCACTTTGTCCTCTTTGTCCGCTTCGTCCACTTCGTCCACTAATTCTTCTTGTTCTTCTTCTTGTTCTCTTCTTTTTCTTCTTCTTGTTCTTCTTGTTCTTCTTCTTCTTCTTCCACTTCGTCCAGTTCGTCCACTTCGTCAACTTCGTCCACTTCTTCCACTTCTTCCACTTCTTCTAGTTCGTCAACTTCGTCCACTTCGTCCACCTCTTCCACTTCTTCTTCTTCTTCTTGTTTCTTGTTTTTCTTGTTCTTGTTCTTCTTCTTCTTCTTCTTCTTCTTCCACTTCGTCCACTTCTTCCAGTTCGTCAACTTCATCCGTTTCGTCCACTTCGTCCACTTCGTCAGCTTCGTCCACTTCTCCCACTTCTTCCACTTCTTCTAGTTCTTCTTCTACTTCTTCTTCTTCCACTTCGTCCACTACTTCTTCTTCTTCTTGTTGTTCTTCTTTTCCTTCTTCTTCTTCTTCTTTTTCTTCTTTTCCTTCTTCTTCTTCTTCTTGTTCTTCTTGTTCTTCCACTTCGTCCAGTTCGTCCACTTTATCCACTTCTTCCACTTCGTCCACTTCGTCCACTTCGTCCACTTCGTCCACTTCGTCCACTTCGTCCACTTCGTCCACTTCGTCCACTTCGTCCACTTCGTCCACTTCGTCCACTTTGTCCACTTCGTCCACTTTGTCCACTTCGTACACTTCGTCCACTTCGTCCACTTCGTTCACTTCGCCCACGTCCTCCACGTCATTCACCTCGTCCACTTCGTCTATGTCGTCCACTCCGTCCACTTCTACCACTTCTTCAATTTCTTCTTCTTGTTCTTCTTCTTCTTCTTCTTCCTCCACTTCCTCAACTCCTCCACTTCGTCCACTTCGTCCACATCATCCACTTTGTCCTCTTTGTCCGCTTCGTCCACTTCGTCCACTAATTCTTCTTCTTGTTCTCATCTTTTTCTTCTTCTTGTTCTTCTTGTTCTTCTTCTTCTTCTTCTTCCACTTCGTCCAGTTCGTCCACTTCGTCAACTTCGTCCACTTCTTGCACTTCTTCTAGTTCGTCAACTTGGTCCACTTCGTCCACCTCTTCCACTTCTTCTTCTTCTTCTTGTTCCACTACTTCTTGTTGTTCTTCTTGTTCTTGTTCTTCTTCTTCTTCTTCTTCTTCTTCTTCTTCCACTTCGTCCACTTCTTCCAGTTGTTCAACTTCATCCGTTTCGTCCACTTTGTCGACTTCGTCAGCTTCGTCCACTTCTCCACTTCTTCCACTTCTTCTAGTTCTTCTTCTACTTCTTCTTCTTCCACTTCGTCCACTACTTCTTCTTCTTCTTCTTCTTGTTCTTCTTTTTCTTCCTCTTCTTCTTCTTCCAGTTCGTCCAGTTCGTCCACTTTGTCCATTTCGTCAACTTTGTTCACTTCGTCCACTACGTCTTCTTGTTCTTCTTCCTGTTCTTCTTTTTCTTCTTCTTGTTCTTGTTCTTGTTCTTCTTCTTCGACTTCGTCCACTTCGTCCACTTCGTCAAGTTCGTCCACTTCGTGAACTTCGTCCACTTCTTCCACTTCTTCCATTTCTTCCACTTCTTCCAGTTCGTCCACTTCGTCCAATTCGTCCACTTCTTCCACTTCTTCCACTTCCTCTTCTTGTTCTTCTTCCACTACTTCTTCTTGTTCTTCTTGTTGTTCTTCTTGTTCTTCTTCTTGTTCTTCTTCTTCTTCTTCTTCTTCTTCTTCTTCTTCTTCCACTTAGTCCACTTCTTGCAGTTCGTCAACTTCGTTCGTTTGATCCACTTCCTCCATTTCGTCCACTTCGTCAGCTTCGTCGACTTCGTCCACTTCTCCCCTTTCTTCCACTTCGTCCACTTCCTCCACCTCGTCCACTTTGTGCACCTCGTCCACTCCGTCCACTTCTCCCACTTCTTCTAGTTCTTCTTCTTTTTCTTCTTTCTGTTCTTCTTCTTGTTCTTGTTGTTCTTCTTCGTCTTGTTCCACTTCGTCCACTTTGTCCCCTTCGTCCATTTCGTGAATTTCGTCCTCTTCGTCCACTTCGTCCCCTTCGTCCATTTCGTCCGCTTTTTCCCCTTTGTCCTCTTCATCCACTTCGTCAACTTCTTCCACTTCTTCCACTTCTCCCAATTCCTCTGGTTCGTCCAATTTGTCCACTTCTTCTTCTTGTTCCTCTTCCACTACTTCTTCTTGTTCTTCATGTTCTTCTTCTTCTTCTTCTTGTTCTTGTTGTTCTTCTTCTTCTTCCACTTCGTCCACTTGGTCCACTTCTTCCACTTCTTCCAGTACGTCACCTTCGTCCATTTCGTCTACTTCGTCAGCTTCGTTCATTTTGTTCACTTCATCCACTTTGTCCACTTCGTCCACTTCGTCAACTTCGTCCACTTTGTCCAATTCGTCCAGTTCGTCTACTTCGTCCACTTTGTCAACTTCGTCTACATTGTCCACTTCTTCCACTTCTTAAACTTCTTCCACTTCTTCTACTTCTTCTTCTTCCACTTCGTCCAGTTCGTCCACTTCGTCCAGTTCGTTCACTTCGTCCACTTCGTCCACTTCGTCCATTTTGTCCAATTCTTCCACTTCTTCAACTTCGTCCACTTCGTCTACTTCGTCAACTTCGTCCACTACTTTTTCTTGTTCTTCTTCTTGTTTTTCTTTTTCTTCTTCTTGTTCTTGGTCTTCTTCTTATTCTTCTTCCAGTTCGTCCACTTCGTCAACTTCGTCTACTTCTTCCAGTTCGTCTAGTTCGTACACTTCATCCACTTCGTCCACTTCTTCCACTTCTTCTTCTTGTTCTTCTTCCACTACTTCTTCTTGTTCTTCTTGTTCTTCTTCTTGTTGTTGTTGTTCTTCTTCTTCTTCCACTTCGTCCACTTGGTCCACTTCCTCAACTTCTTTCAGTTCGTCAACTTCGTTCGTTTCATCCACTTCGTCCATTTCTTCCACTTCGTCAGCTTCGTCGATATCGTCCACTTCTCCCACTTCTTCCACTTCTTCTTGTTCTTCTTCTACTTCTTCTTCTTCCACGTCGTCCTCTTCTTCCACTTCGTCCTCTTCGTCAACTTTGTCCACTTCTTCCACTTCGTCCACTTCTTCCACTTCTCCCACTTCTTCTTCTTGTTCTTCTTTCACTTCTCCCACTTCTTCTTCTACTTGTTCTTCTTCTTTTTCTTCTTGTTCTTGTTCTTGTTCTTGTTCTTCTTCTTCTTCTACTTCGTCCACATCGTCAACTTCGTCCACTTTGTCTACTTCGTCCACATCGGCCACTTCGTCCACTTCGTCAACTTCCTCCACTTCCTCCACTTCCTCCACTTCCTCAACTTCCTCAACTCCTCCACTTCGTCCACTTCGTCCACTTCGTCCACATCGTCCACTTCGTCCACATCGTCCACTTCGTCCACATCGTCCATTTCGTACTCTTTGTCCACTACTTCTTCTTGTTCTTCTTCTTGTTCTCTTCTTTTTCTTTTTGTTGTTCTTGTTCTTCTTCTTCTTCTTCTTCCACTTCGTTCAGTTCATCCACTTCGTCCACTTCGTCAACTTTGTCCACTTCGTCCACTTCGTCCACTACTTCTTGTTCTTCTTCTTGTTCTTCTTTTTCTTCTTCTTGTTCTTCTTTTTCTTCTTCTTGTTCTTGTTCTTGTTCTTGTTCTTCTTCCACTTTGTCCACTTCTTCCACCACGTCAACTTCGTCAACTTCTTCCACTTCTTCCAGTTCGTCTAGTTCGTCCACTTCATCCACTTCGTCCACTACTTCTTCTTGTTCTTCTTGTTCTTCTTCTTGTTCTTCTTCTTCTTCCACTTTGTCCACTTCTTCCACTTCTTCCAGTTCGTGAACTTCTTCCATTTCGTCCACTTCGTCAGCATCGTCGACTTCGTCCACTTCTCCAACTTCTTCCACTTCTCCTTGTTCTTTCTTCTTCTTCCACTTCGTCACTTCGTCCACTACTTCTTCTTGTTCTTCTTCTTGTTCTTCTTTTTTCTTCCTCTTGTTCTTGTTCTTCTTCCACTTCGTCCACTTCGTCGAGTTCGTCCACTTTGACCACTTCGTCAACTTATTTCACTTCGTCCACTTCGTCCACTACTACTTCTTGTTCTTCTTCTTGTTCTTCTTTTTCTTCTTCTTCTTCTACTTTTTCTTCTTCTTGTTCTTCCACTTCGTCCACTTCGTCAACTTCGTCCACTTCGTCAACTTCTTCCACTTCTTCCACTTCTTCCACTTCTTCCACTTCTTCCACTTCGTCCACTTCGTCCACGTTGTCCGCTTCATCCACTTTGTCCACTTCTTCCACTTCTTCTTCTTGTTCTTCTTCTACTTCTTCTTCATCCACTTCGTCCTCTTCGTCAACTTCGTCCACTTCTTCCACATCGTCCACTTCGTCCACTTCGTATACTTCTTCCACTTCACACACTTCTTCCACTTCTTCTTCTTGTTCTTCTTCAAGTTCTTCTTCTTCTACTTCTTCTTCCTCCACTTCGTCCACTTCGTCAACTTCGTCCACCTCGTCCACGTCGCCCACCCCGTCCACTTCTTTTTCTTCTTGTTCTTGTTGTTCTTCTTCTTCTTGTTCCACTTCGTCCACGTCGCCCACCTCGTCCACTTCCTCCACTTTGTCAACTTCGTCGACATCGTCCACTTCGTCCACGTTGTGCACTTCGCCCACTTCGTCAACTTCGTCCACTTCGTCCACTTCATTCACTTTGTGCACTTTGTCCACTTCGTCCACGTCGTCCACTTCGTCCATATCGTCCACTTCGTCCACGTCTCCACTCCGTCCACTTCTCCCACTTCTTCCACTCCTTCTTCTTGTTCTTCGTCCAGTTCTTCTTCTTGTTCTTTTCCTTTTTCTTCTTGTTCTTGTTCTTCTTGATCTTGTTCCTCCACTTCATCAACTTCGTGCACTTCGACAACTTCGTGCACTTTGTCAACTTTGTGCACTTCGTCTACTTTGTCGACTTCGTCCACTACTTCTTCTTGTTCTTCTTCTTGTTCTTCTTTTTCTTCTTCTTGTTGTTGTTCTTTTTCTTCTACTTCATCCACTTCATCCACTTCGTCCACTTCGTCCACTTCGTCAACTTCGTCCACTTCTTCCAGTTCGTCCACTTCGTCCAATTCATCCACTTAGTCCAGTTCTTCAACTTCTTCTTCTTCTTGTTCTTCTTCCACTATATCTTTTTGTTCTTATTGTTCTTCTTCTTCTTCTTGTTCTGCTTCTTCTTCTTCTTCCATTTCCTCCACTTGGTCCACTTCTTCCAATTCGTAAACTTCGCCCATTTCGTCCACTTCGTCGATTTCGTCCACTTCTTCCACTTCTTCTTCTTGTTCTTCTTCCACAACTTCTTCTTGTTCTTCTTCTTCTTCTTGTTCCACTTCGTCTATTTCGTCCACTTGGTCCACTTATTCCACTTCTTCCAATTCGTCAACTTCGTGCATTTCGTCCACTTCGTCAAGTTCGTCCACTTCATCCATTTTGTCCACTTCGTCAGTTTGGTCGACTTCTTACACTTCGTCCACTTATCTCACTTCTTCCACTTCTTCTTGTTGTTCTTCTACTTCTTCTTCTTCCACTTCCGCCATTTCATCCGCTTCGTCAACATCGTCCACTTTGCTCACTTCGTCCAATTCGTCCACTTTGTCCACTTGGTCCAGTTCCTCCACTTCGTACAACTCGTCCACTTCGTCAACATCTTCCACTCCGTCCACTTCTCCCACTTCTTCCGCTTCTTCTTCTTGTTCTTCTTCGTCTTATTCTTGTTCTTGTTCTTCTTCGACTTCGTCGGCTTCGTCCACTTCGTCCCCTTCGTCCACTTTGTCTACTTCATCCACTTCGTCCTCTTCGTCCACTTAGTCCACTTCTCCCACTTCTTCCACTTCTTCTTCTTTTTCTTCTTGTTCTTCTTCCACTTCTTCTTCTTCTGTTGTTGGTTCTTCTTCTTCTTCCACTTCGTCCACTTCGTCCACTTCCACTTTTTCTTCTAGTTCTTCTTCTTGTTCATCTTGTTCTGCTTATTGTGCTTCTTCCTCTTCGTCCAATTCGTCCACTTCGTCCACTTCGTGCACTTCGTCTACTTCGTCCACTACGTCTTCTTGTTCTTCTTCTTGTTCTTCTTTTTCTTCTTCTTGTTCTTGTTCTTCTTCATCTTCTTCTTCCACTTCGTCCACTTCGTCCCCTTCGTCCACTTCGTCAACTTCATCCAGTTCTTCCACTTCTTCAACTTCTTCCAGTTTGTCTAGTTTGTCCACTTCGTCCACTTCATCCACTTCGTGCACTTCGTACACTTCCTCCACATCATCCACTTCGTCCTCTTCGTCCACTTCGTCGACTTCATCCACTTCGTCCACTTCGTGCACTTCGTCAACTTCGTCCACTTCGTCAACTTCGTCCACTTCGTCAACTTCGTCCACTACTTCTTCTTGTTCTTCTTTTTCTTCTTCTTGTTCTTGTTTTTCTTCTTCTTCTCCTTCCACTTCGTCCACTTCTACCACTTCGTCTGCTTCGTCCTTTACGTCCACTTCGTCCACTTCTTCCTGTTCGTCTAGTTCGTCCACTTCATCCACTTCTTCCCCTTCTTCTTCTTGTTCTTTTTTTCTTGCTCTTGTTCTTCTTCTTCTTCCACTTCGTCCACTTCGTCCTCTTCGTCCACTTCGTCAACTTTTCCCACTTCTTCAACTTCTTCCTCTTGTTGTTCTTGTTCTTCTTCCACTTCTTCTTCAACTTCTGCTGGTTCTCCTTCTTCTTCTTCCACTTCGTCCACTTCGTCCACTTCGTCAACTTCGTCTACTTCGTCAACTTCGTCCACTTTGTCAACTTCGTCCACTTCTCCCACTTCAACTTCTTCTCCTTATTCTTCTTTCACTTGTTCTTCTTGTTCTTCTTCTTGTTCATCTTGTTATGCTTATTCTTCATCTTCCACTTCTTCCAATTCGTCCACTTTGTCCATTTCGTACACTTCGTGCACTTCGTCCTCTTCGTCCTCTTCATCCACTTCGTCCATATCGTCCACATCGTCCACTCCGTTCACTTCTCCCATTCTTCTTCTTGTTCTTCGTCCAGTTCTTATTCTTGTTCTTTTTCTTCTTGTTCTTGCTCTTCTTCTTCTTGTCCGTCCACTTCGTCAACTTCGTGCACTTCGTCAACTTCGTCCTCTTCGTCCACTACTTCTTCATGTTCTTCTTCTTGTTCTTCTTTTTCTTCTTCTTGTTCTTCTTCTTCTTCTTCTTCTTCATCCACTTCGTCCACTTCGTCCACTTCGTCAACTTCATCCACTTCTTCCACTTCTTCCAGTTCGTCTAGTTCGTCCACTTCGTCCACTTCGTCCAATTCATCCACTTCCTCCACTTCTTGAACTTCTTCTTCTTGTTCTTCTTCCACTACATCTTCTTGTTCTTATTGTTGTTCTTCTTCTTCTTCTTGTTCTTCTTCCATTTCCTCCACTTGGTCCACTTCTTCCAGTTAGTAAACTTCGCCCATTTCGTCCACTTCTTCCACTTACTTCTTCTTCTTGTTCTTCTTCCACTACTTCTTCTTGTTCTTCTTCTTGTTCTTCTTCTTCCAATTCGTCAACTTCGTGCATTTAGTCCACTTCGTCAGCTTGGTCGACTTCTTCCACTTCGTCCACTTGTCTCACTTCTTCCACTTCTTCTTGTTGTTCTTCTACTTCTTCTTCCACTTCGTCCATTTCATCCACTTCGTCAACATCGTCCACTTTGTCCACTTCGTCCAATTCGTGCAGTTCCTCTAGTTCGTCCACTTCGTCCAGTTCGTCCACCTCGTCCACTTCGTCAACGTCTTCCACTTCGTCCACTTCTCCCACTTCTTCCACTTCTTCTTCTTGTTCTTCTTATTCTTCTTCTTGTTCTTTTTCTTGTTCCTCTTCTTCTTCCACTTTGTCCACTTCGTCCAATTTGTCCACTTCGTCCACTTTGTCCACTTCGTCCAATTCGTCCACCTCGTCAACGTCGTCCACTTCTCCCACTTCTTCCACTTCTTCTTCTTCTTCTTCTTCTTCTTCTTCTTCTTCTTCTTCTTCTTCTTCTTCTTCTTCTTCTTCTTGTTCTTCTTCTTCTTCTTCTTCTTCTTCTTGTTCTTCTTTTTCTTCCACTTCGTCGGCCTCGTCCACTTCGTCCCCTTCGTCCACTTTTTCTACTTCATCCACTTCGTCCTCTTCGTCCACTTCATCCACTTCTCCCACTTCTTCCACTTCTTCTTTTTCTTCTTGTTCTTCTTCTTCTGCTGCTGGTTCTTCTTCTTCTTCTACTTCCTCCACTTCGTCCACTTCGTCTACTTCGTCCTCTTCGTCAACTTCGTCAACTTCTTCCCCTTCCACTTCTTCTTGTTATTCTTCTTCCACTTCTTCTACCTTTTCATCTTGTTCTGCTTATTCTGCTTCTTCCTCTTCGTCCTCTTCATCCACTTCGTCCATTTCGTCCAATTCGTCAACTTCGTGCACTTCGTCCACTACTTCTTCTTGTTCTTCTTTTTCATCTTCTTCTTCTTCTTTTTCTTCTTCTTCTTCTTCTTCTTCTTCTTCTTCTTCCACATCGTCCACTTCGTCTAGTTTGGGCACTTTTCCACTTCTTCAACTTCTTCTACTTCGTCTAGTTTGTCTACTTCGTCCACTTCATCCACTTCGTCCACTTCGTCCAGTTCGTGCAGTTCGTGCACTTCGTGCTCTTCGTCCACATCGTCCACTTCGTCCTCTTCGTCCACTTTGTCCACTTCATCCACTTCGTCCACTTCGTCCACTTCATCCATTTCGTCCACTTCGTCCACTTCGTCCACTACTTCTTCTTTTTCTTCTTCTTGTTCTTGTTCTTGTTGTTGTTGTTCTTCTTCTTCCACTTCGTCCACTTTGTCCACTTCGTCCCCTTCGTCCACTTAGTCCACTTCGTCCCCTTCGTCCCCTTCGTCTTCTTCGTCTCCTACGTCCACTTCTCCCACTTCCACTTCCTCTTCTTATTCTTCTTCCACTTTTTATTCTTCTTCTTCATCTTGTTGTTCTTCTTCCACTTCGTCCACTACTTCTTCTTGTTCTTGTTCTTCTTCTTCTTCCACTTCGTCCAGTTTGTCCACTTCGTCCAATTCGTCCACTTTGTCAACTTCGTCCACTTCCTCCACTTCTTCAGCTTCTTCCAGTTCGTCTAGTTTGTCCACTTCATCCACATCGTCCACTTCGTCCTCTTCGTCCACTTCGTCCAGTTCGTCCACTTCATCCACGTCGTCCACTTCATCCACTTCGTCAACTTCGTCCACTTCGTCCATTTCGTCCACCTCGTCCACTACTTCTTCTTGTTCTTCTTCTTGTTCTTCTTTTTCTTCTTCTTCTTCTTCTTCTTCTTCTTCTTCTTCTTCGTCCACTTCGTCCACTTCGTCCTTTTCGTCCTCTTCGTCCACTTCGTCCTTTTCGTCCACTTCGTCCACTTCGTCGACTTAGTCCACTTTGTCCACTTCGTCAACTTCGTCCACTTCTTCCACTTCGTCCACTTCTTCCAGTTCGTCTAGTTCGTCCACTTCGTATACTTCATCCACTTCGTCCACTACTTCTTCTTGTTCTTCTTCTTGTTCTTCTTTTTCTTCTTCTTCTTCTTCTTCTTCCACTTCGTCCTTTTCGTCCAGTTCGTCCACTTCGTCTAGTTCGTCAACTTCGTCCACCTCTTCTAGTTTGTTTAGTTCGTCTAGTTCGTCGACTTCGTTCACTTCATCCACTTCTTCCACTTCTTCTTGTTCTTCTTCCACTACTTCTTCTTGTTCTTCTTCTACTTCTTCCACTTCATCAACTTGGTCCACTTCTTCCAATTCGTCAAATTCGTCAAATTCGTCCATTTCGTCCACTTCGTCAGCCTCGTCGACTTCGTCCACTTCTCTCACTTCTTCCAATTCTTCTTGTTCTTCTTCTACTTCTTCTTCTTCGACTTCGTCCACTTCGTCAACTTCGTCCACTGCGTCCACTTTGTCCACTTCGTCCATTTAGTCCACTTTGTTCTTTTCGTCCACTTCATTCACTTCGTCCACTTCGTCCACTCCGTCCACATCTCCCACTTCTTCCACTTCTTCTTCTTATTCTTCTTCCAGTTCTTCTTGTTGTTCTTCTTCTTGTTCTTCTTGTTCTTGTTCTTGTTCTTGTTCTTCTTCCACTTCGCCGCCTTCGTCCACTTCATCCAATTCGTCCACTGCGTCCACTTCGTCCTCTTCGTCCAGTTCGTCCACTTCATCCACTTCGTCCACTTCCTCCACTTCGTGCACTTCGTCCACATCGTCCACTTCATCCAATTCGTCCCCTTCGTCCTCTTCGTGCACTTCTTTTACCTCGTCCACTTCACCCACTTCCACTACTTCTTCTTATTCTTCTTCCACTTCTTATTCTTCTTCTTCTTCTTGTTCATCTTGTTCTGCTTATTCTGCTTCTTCCACTTCGTCCACTTCATCCACATCGTCCACTTCATCCACTTCGTCCACTTCATCCACTTCGTCAACTTTGTCCAATTCTTCCAGTTCGTGTAGTTCGTCCACATCGTCCACTTCGTCCACTTTGGCAACTTCGTCTACTTCGTCCACTTTTCCCACTTCTACTTCTTCTTCTTCTTCTTCCACTTCTTCTTGTTCTTGTTCTTCTTCTTCTTCTTGTTCATCTTGTTCTGCTTATTCTTCTTCTTCCACTTCGTCCACTTCGTCCACTTCGTCCACTTCGTCCACTTCGTCAACTTCGTCCACTTCGTCCACTTCGTCCACTTCGTCCACTTTTTCAACTTCTTCAACTTCTTCTTCTTGTTCTTCTTCCACTTCTTCTTCTTGTTCTTCTTCTTGTTCTTCTTGTTCTTGTTCTTCTTCTTCTTCTTCTTCCACTTCGTCCACTTCTCCCACTTCTTCAACTTCTTCTTCTTGTTCTTCTTGTTCTTCTTCCACTTCTTCTTCTTCCACTTCTTCCACTTTGTCCACTTCGTCTACTTCGTCCACTTCGTCAACTTCGTCTACTTCGTCCACTTCTCCCACTTCCACTTATTCTTCTTATTCTTCTTCCACTTCTTCTTCTGGGTGTTCTTCTTGTTCATCTTGTTCTGGTTATTCTGCTTCTTCCACGTCTTCCACTTCGTCCACTTCATCCACTTCGTCTACTTCGTCCACTTCTCCCACTTCTACTTCCACTTCTTATTCTTCTTCCACTTCTTCTTGTTGTTCTTCTTCTTGTTCGTCTTGTTCTGCTTATTCTTCTTCTTCCACTTCTTCCACTTTGTCCACTTCTTCCGCTTCGTCCACTTCGTCAACTTCGTCCACCTCGTCCAGTTCGTCCACTTTGTCAACTTCGCCCACTTCGTCTACTTCGTCCACTTCTCCCACTTCCACTTCTTCTTCTTATTGATCTTCCACTTCTTCTTCTTGCTCTTCTTCTTGTTCATCTTGTTCTACTTATTCTACTTCTTCCACTTCGTCCACTTCGTCAACTTCGTCCACTTCATCCACTTCGTCCACTTCGTCCACTTCGTCCACTTCGTCCACTTCGCCGACTTCGTCTGCTTCGTCGACTTCTTACTTCTTCCTATCCTTAAGCTGGTTCTTCTTCCACTTCTTCCTATCCTTAAGCTGGTTCTTCTTCTTCCACTTCGTCCACCTCGTCCACTTCTGCCACTTCTGCCACTTCTGCAACTTCCACTTCTTCATATTCTTCTTCCACTTCCTCTTTTCGTTCATCTTGTTTTGCTTATTCTGCTTCTTCCACTTCTTTGACTTTGTCCGCTTTGTCCACTTCGTCCCCTTCGTCCACTTCATCCACTTCGTCCACTTCGTCAAACTGGTCCACATCGTCCACATCGTCAACTTCGTCCACTTCGTCAACTTCGTCCACTTCGTCAACTTCGTTCACTTCGTCAACTTTGTCCACTTCGTCCACTGCGTCAACTTCGTCCACGTCTTCCACTTCTTCCAGTTCTTCTAGTTCGTCCACATCGTGCACTTCGTCCACTTTGTCAACTGCGTCCACTTCATCTATTTCGTCCACTTTTCCCTCTTCCACTTCTTCTTCCACTTCTTCTTCTTGTTCTTCTTCTTGTTCATCTTGTTCTGCTTATTCTTCTTCTTCCACTTCTTCCACGTCGTCCACTTTGTGCACTTCGTCCACTTCGTCATATTCGTCAACTTCGTCAACTTCGTTCACTTCGTTAACTTCATCCACTTCTTCCACTTCTTCAAGTTCGTCTAGTTCGTCCACATCGAACGCTTTGTCAACTTCGTCCACTTCGTCTACTTCGTTCACTTCTCCCACTTCCACTTCCACTTCTTATTCTTCGTCTACTTCTTCTTCTTGTTCTTCTTCTTGTTCGTCTTTTTCTGCTTATTCTTCTTCTTCCACTTCTTCCACTTCGTCCACTTTGTGTACTTCGTCCACTTCTTCCACTTTGTTCACTTCGTCCACTTCGTCAACTACATCAACTACGTCAACTTCCTCCACTTCATTAACTTCATCCACTTCTTCCACTTCTTCCAATTCGTCTAGTTCGTCCACATCGTTCACTTTGTCAACTTCGTCCACTTAGTCTACTTCGTCCAATTCTCCCACTTCCACTTCGACTTCTTATTCTTCTTCCACTTCTTCTTCTTGTTCATCTTGTTCTGGTTATTCTTCTTCTTTCACATCTTCCACTTTGTCCACTTCTTCCACTTCGTCAACTTCGTCCACTTCGTCCACTTCGTCAACTTCGTCCACTTCGTCCACTTCGTCAACTTCGTCCACTTCGTCCACTTCGTCCACATCGTCCACATCGTTCAAATCGGCCACTTCGTCCACTTCGTCCACTTCGGTCACTATTTCCACTTCGTCCACTTCGGTCACTTCGTCCACTTCTCCCGCTTATTCAACTACTTCGTCTTACTCTTCTTGTTCTTCTTCCACTTCTTCCTATCCTTAAGCTGGTTCTTCTTCTTCTTCCACTTCGTCCACTTCTTCCACTTCTTCCACTACGTCCTCTTCGTCCACTAAGTCTACTTCGTCCACTTCTCCCACTTCCACTTCTTCTTCTAATTCTTCTTCCACTTCTTCGTCCACGTTGTCCACTTCGTCAATTTCGTCCACTTCTTCCACTTCTTCAACTTCTTCCACTTCTTCTAGTTCTTCTAGTTCGTCCGCTTCGTCCACTTTGTCCACTTCATCCACTTCGCCCACTTCTCCCACTTCCACTTCTTCTTTTTATTTATCTTCCACTTCTTCTTCTTGTTCTTCTTCTTCTTCATCTTGTTCTACTTATTCTGCTTCTTCCACTTCGTACACTTTGTACGCTTCGTGCACTTCATCCACATCGTCCACTTCGTCTTCGTCCACTTCGTCCACTTCGTCCACCACTTCTTCTTGTTCTTCTTTTTCTTCTTCTTGTTCTTGTTGTTGTTGTTCTTCTTCTTCCACATCATCCACTTCGTCCACTTCCTCCAGTTCGTCCACTTCGTCCACTTCGTCAACTTCGTCCACTTCGTAAACTTCGTTCACTTCTTCCAGTTCGTCTAGTTTGTCCACGTCGTCCACTTTGTCAACTTCGTCCACTTCTCCCACTTCCATTTCTTCTTCTTATTCTTCTTCCACTTCTTCCTCTTATTCTTGTTCTTGTTCTTCTTCTTGTTCTACTTGTTCTGCTTATTCTTCTTCTTTCACTTCTTCCACTTCTTCCACTTCGTCAACTTCGTCCACTTCGTCCATTTCGTCCACTTTGTGCCCTTCGTCCTCCACTTCGTCCATTTCGTCCACTTCATCGACTTCGTCCATTTCGTCCACTTCGCCCACCTCGTCCATTTCGTCCACGTCATCCACTTCTCCCACTTCTTCCACTTCTTCTTCTTGTTCTTCTTCCACTTCTTCTGCTTTTTGTTCTTCTTGTTCTTATTCTTCTTTTTCTTCTTCTTCCACTTTGTCAACTTCGTCCACTTCTTCCACTTCTTCAACTTCTTCCACTTCTTCCAGGTCGTCTAGTTCGTCCACTTCGTCAACTTTGTCCACTTCTTCCACTTCTTCAACTTCTTCCACTTCTTCCAGGTTGTCTAGTTCTCCCACTTCCACTTCTTCTTCTTATTCTTCTTCCACTTCTTACACTTCGTCCACATCTTCCACGTCTTCCACTCTGTCCACTTCGTCAACTTCGTCCACTTCTTCTTGTTCTTCTTCCAGTTCTTCTTCTTGTTCTTGTTCTTGTTCTTCTTGTTCTTGTTCTTGTTCTTCTTCTTCCACTTCGTCCACCTCGTCCACTTCGTCCACTTCTGCCACTTCCACTTCTTCATATTCTTTTTCCACTTCTTCTTCTTGTTCATCTTGTTTTGCTTATTCTGCTTCTTCCACTTCTTTCACTTCGTCCACTTCGTCCCCTTCGTCCACTTCATCCACTTCGTCCACTTCCTCCACTTCCTCTACTTCGTCCACCTGGTCCACATCGTCCACATCGTCCACTTCGTCCCCTTTGTCTACTTCGTTCACTTCGTCAACTTTGTCCACTTCGTCCACTTCGTCAACTTCGTCGACATCTTCAACTTGTTCCAGTTCGTCTAGTTCGTCCACATCGTACACTTCGTCCACTTTGTCAACTGCGTCCACTTCATCTACTTCCTCCACTTCTCCCAATTCCACTTCTTCTTCAACTTCTTCTTCTTGTTCTTCTTTTTGTTATCTTGTTCTGCTTTTCTTCTTCTTACACTTCTTCCACTTCGTCCACTTTGTGCACTTCGTCCACTTCGATCACTTCGTCCACTTCGTCATATTCGTCAACTTCGTCAACTTCGTCCACTTCGTTCACTTCGTTAACTTCATCCACTTCTTCCACTTCTTCAAGTTCGTCTAGTTCGTCCACATCGTCCACTTTGTCAACTTCGTCCACTTCTCCCATTTCCACTTCTACTTCTTATTCTTCTTCCACTTCTTCTTCTTGTTCTTCTTCTTGTTCGTCTTGTTCTGCTTATTCTTCTTCTTCCACTTCGTCCACTTCTTCCACTTCGTCCACTTCATCCACTTCGTTCACTTCTTCCACTTCGTCAACTTCGTCAACTTCGTTAACTTCATCCACTTCATCCACTTCTTCCACTTTGTCAACTTCGACCACTTCGTCTACTTCGTCCAATTCTCCCACTTCCACTTCCACTTCTTCTTCTTGTTCTTCTTCTTGTTCATCTTGTTCATCTTGTTCAGCTTATTCTGCTTCTTCCACTTCTTCCACTTCATCCACTTCGTCCACATTGTCCACATCGTCCACTTCGTCCATTTCGACAAATTCGTTCACTTCGTCTACTTCGTCCACTTTGTCCACTTCGTCAACTTCATCCACTTCATCCACTTCTTCCAGTTCGTCTAGTTCGTCCACATCGTCCACTTCGTCCACTTCGTGCACTTCGTCTACTTCGTCCATTTCTCCCATTTCAACTTCTTCTTCTTATTCTTCTTCCACTTCTTCTTCGTGTTCTTCTTCTTATTCTTCCTCTTGTTCTGCTTATCCTTCTTCTTCCACTTCTTCCACTTCGTCTACTTTGTCAACTTCGTCCACTTCGTGCACTTCGTCCACATCGTTCACTTCGTCCTCTTCGTCCACTTCGTCCACTTTTCCACTTCGTCCACTTCATCAACTTCTTCCACTTCTTCCACTTCGTCCACTTCGTCAACTTAGTCCACTTTGTCAACTTCGTCCACTTCGTCGACATCGTCCACTTCTTCCACTTCTTCCAGTTCGTCTAGTTCGTCCACTTTGTGCACTTGTTCCACTTCTTCTTCTTGTTCTTCTTCCACTACTTCTGCTTTTTGTTCTTGTTCATCTTCTTGTTCTTCTTCTTCCACTTCGTCCACTTTGTCCACTTCGTCAGCTTCGTCCACTTCGTCAACTTCGTCAACTTCTTCCAGTTTGTCTAGTTCCTCCACTTCGTCAACTTCGTCCACTTCGTCCATTTCGTCGACTTCGTCAACCTTGTCCACTTCGTCTACTTCGTCCACTTCTCCCACTTCTACTTCTTCTTCTTATTCTTCTTCTTATTCTTCTTCCACTTCTTCTTCTTGTTCTTCTTTTTGTTCATCTTCTTGTTCATCTTGTTCTGCTTATTCTGCTTCTTCAACTTCTTCCACTTCGCCCACTTCGTCCACTTCGTACACTTCGATGACTTTGTCCACATCGTCCACCTCGTCCACTCTGTCCACTTCTCCCACTTCTTCCACTTCTCCTTCCTGTTCTTCTTCCACTTCATCTTCTTGTTCTTCTTCTTGTTCTTCTTCTTCTTCCACTTCGTCCACTTCGTCCACTTCGTCCACTTTGTCCACTTCATCCATTTTGTCCTCTTCATCCACTTCTTCCACTTTGTCTTCTTGTTCTTCTTGTTCTTCTTCCACTTCTTCTTCTTCTTCTGCTGGTTCTCTTTCTTCTTTCAATTCGTCCACTTCGTCCTCTTCGTCCACTTCGTCTACTTCGTCCTCTTCGTCCACTTCGTTTACTTCGTCCACCTCTCCCACTTCCACTTCTTCTTATTCTTCTACTTCTTCTTCTTCTTGTTGTTCTTGTTGTTCATCTTGTTCTACTTATTTTGCTTCTTTCTCTTCTTCCACTTCGTCCACTTCGTCGACATCGTCCACTTCTTCCACTTCTTCCACTTCTTCCAGTTCGTCTAGTTCGTCCACTTCGTGCACTTCTTCCACTTCTTCCACTTCTTCTTCTTGTTCTTCTTCCACTACTTCTTCTTGTTCTTCTTCCACTACTTCTTCTTTTTCTTCTTGTTCTTCTTCTCGTTCTTCTTCTTCCACTTCGTCAGTGATGAGTCAATATTTTATTCACTTCACTTAGTTTATTGTACTAGAATTAATCGGGGAATTGTGCTTAAATGTCCGGTATTTTCCCATTTTTCCTAATTGTGCTTAATTTGATCAGAAATTCTTATTTTAATTAATTTGAATGATTTGAGCTAATTATTTGCATTATTAATTGTAGGGAAAATTTTGGAAATACAATTTGGGACATTTAGAGGTAAATTGATTGAGGAGGTGTGGATTTAGTTTTTGGAGGTGCATGCGGTAATTTATTCTTGAAAAGAGAGAGAGCTACCGTGGGAGCCACCACATTTTTTCTTGGCTGGAATGTGCAACACATATACATGATGGCTTCACATTCCCAGCACATTTTGGTGAGCACACGGCTCTTGTACTCAAATGTGTGAAATTGAAGAATATAGAATGGATGGGGCTGCACACGTGGAAGTGGAGAGAAGTCTTTCAATTATTTATTAAATTTTAAGAAGCAAGACTTTGGAACATTGCATCTCACGGCCTTAAGGCAGCCAACACAAAATGGAATCTATTTCTCCTTTAGCAAATGGAAGACAAGGGCCCACATTGAAGCACACGGCCCACACTTGGAAGTAGCACAGCAACACCACACAGCTTTCGGTCCAGCAAAAAGAAGTGGCAGAAAGAAAAGGAAGCTTTCATTTTTTGAGAGGGGTGCACACGGGATTCCAGCATTCCAACACACGTCCACGTCCAGGATGGAGCAACTCACGGTCCAAAAACTCCCATCTAGAGCAGCAGCTTGATTCCATTTAGAGAGGACTGCGGACCACATGAGAAGGACAAGCACACGTCCAAGGTTGTCACGGCATGGATGGAGAGCACACAACACTTTACAACTCCACGTGAAGGAGCTTCCACGTCCAGCACTGCACGGAGTGAAATAAAGCACACCCGGCCCACATCCAGCACGAGAATGAAAAAAACTGGGCTGATCCACTCACGCTGTAGCATCACTCACGCTCCAGCATTTTTTCCAGCAGCTTTGAAGAGGCACCATGGTCCAGTAGGGGTGTGTCCAGCAAGAAGGGAAGCTACGTCCAGCAAGAAGGGAAGCTACGTCCAGCAGAAGCAGTTGCGCGTCCAGCAACTTGGCACCACGTAAGAGGGGTTGAGTCCAGCAAAGGTGGGAGTGCACGGGAAGAGAAAAAAAAAAAAGCAGAAACACACCACATGGCCTAGGGCAGCCAGGACAATAGAAAAGAGGAGAGGCCACGCACATGGAGGGGACACTTTTCATTTTGAGGAGGGAGGAGAGCCCAGCCGCCACCTTGGGGTCTGGATACTACTCTCTTGGCTGGAGTTCTCTGGAGGAAAACAAAGTTGTTGGAGAGCAAGGAGAGCAGAAATGCGTTTAGTTGCCGCTAAGTAAGAGCTTCTGGTTTAGTTTCTCTGTCAGCACAATGGAATGGAGCCTAGCTTGAATGGGTTTTGTTTGTATCTTTAATGCTTGAACCAAGAATCATTTTATTATTATTTTACACCTTGGAAAGCATTAACCGAAGTAGCCTTGTTCATTTGCTGTTAACGCTTTCATCTAATGCCATTTCATTTTGAATTGCATTTAATGTTTCGTTTGTTTCTTGTATCTTTGTTTTATTCCATGAGCTTTGTCACTTTTACACGGTTGAACTAAATAATTGCTGGAGTGGAAAGAGTCTAATATTTGTTCAATTGCTTCAAGGGAAGATTAAGTCTTTGGTTTTGCTAGAATAAAGTATAATATGTGTAGGAAGTGGTCACGGCATTTTGCACACATATCAATCTTTAAAAATCAGAAAAGAATTGTCTAGAAGCATGGTGCAGAGGTGTGGAATTTTTATTTGGGAAAAGAAGTAGGATACGTCGGAGATGTGGTGTCACGGTTTAGTAAGGAGAAAGTGGTGTGTTGTCACATATGAAGGGTTTTAATTACTTAGGATGGTGACTTTCTTTAGTGGTATAGTTGAACACGGTGATAGCTTTCATTTCAAATGCTTTTGGGAAATAAGTGGAGCCTGTGGTGATTAAAATAAAATAAGATGTTGGAAGTGCACCATTCACGTAAGGAGTAACCAAGAAAAGCATGTAAATTATTTTAATTTTCTTTGGATTGAATACATGGATGTGTCACGGCTAAGGAGGTAGTTCTTTATAAGTTTGCAATGTTTAATTTCTTTTGGTAGATGAATGGGTCATAAGTTTTATTTTCTTTCATTTTACTGTTTTAAAATTTTAATTCGATGCTTTTTAATTTTATCCGCAACCAAAACCACTACAAACCCCCCCAACTACGTGTTTGATCTGAGACTGAACCAAAATTGGTCCTTGAGAGACGACCTAGGAGTCACTTCCTAGTACTGTACTGCATTCTTTCATGCACAACTTTTGTGAGAGGTGCGACCCTCTCATCAGTCAGCTTCGTCCACTTCTTCCAGTTCATCTAGTTTGTCCACTTCGTCAACTTCGTCCACTTCGTCCACTTCGTCCACTTCGTCCACTTCGTCCACTTCGTCCACTTCGTCCACTTCGTCCACCTCGTCCACTTCGTCCACCTCGTCCACTTCATCCACGTCGTCCACTCGACACTTCTTCCACTTCTTCTTCCTGTTCTTCTTCCACTTCATCTTCTTGTTCTTGTTCTTCTCGTTCTTCTTCTTCTTCTTCTTCCACTTCGTCCACTTCGTCCCCTTCGTCTACTCCGTCCTCTTCGTCCACTTCGTCCACTTCTTCTTCTTGTTCTTCTTGTTCTTCTTCCACTTCTTCTTCTTCTTCTGCTGGTTCTTCTTCTTCTTCCACTTCGTCCACTTTGTCCACTTCGTCAACTTCATCCTCTTCGTCCACTTTGTCTACTTCGTCCTCTTCTCCCACTTCCACTTCATCCTCTTCGTCCACTTTGCTTCTTCCTCTGCTTTGACTTCGTCCACTTCCTCCACTTTGACATCTTCGTCCACTTCCTCAACTTCGTCCACTCCTTCCACTTCTTCTTCCTGTTCTTCTTCCACTTCATCTTCTTGTTCTTGTTCTTCTCGTTCTTGTTGTTCTTCTTCTTCTTCCACTTCGTCCCCTTCGTCTACTCCGTCCTCTTCGTCAACTTCGTCCACTTCTTCTTCTACTTCTTCTTCTTCTTCTGCTGGTTCTTCTTCTTCTTCCACTTCGTCCACTTTGTCCACTTCGTCAACTTCATCTTCTTCGTCCACTTTGTCTACTTCGTCCTCTTCTCCCACTTCCACTTCTTCTTATTCTTCTTCTACTTCTTCTTCTTCTTGTTGTTCTTGTTGTTCATCTTGTTCTACTTATTTTGCTTCTTCCACTTCGTCCACTTCGTCGACATCGTCCACTTCTTCCACTTCTTCCACTTCTTCCAGTTCGTCTAGTTCGTCCACTTCGTGCACTTCTTCCACTTCTTCCACTTCTTCTTCTTGTTCTTCTTCCACTACTTCTTCTTGTTCTTCTTCCACTACTTCTTCTTTTTCTTCTTGTTCTTCTTCTCGTTCTTCTTCTTCCACTTCGTCAGCTTCGTCCACTTCTTCCAGTTCATCTAGTTTGTCCACTTCGTCAACTTCGTCCACTTCGTCCACTTCGTCCACTTCGTCCACTTCGTCCACTTCGTCCACTTCGTCCACTTCGTCCACCTCGTCCACTTCGTCCACCTCGTCCACTTCATCCACCTCGTCCACTCGACACTTCTTCCACTTCTTCTTCCTGTTCTTCTTCCACTTCATCTTCTTGTTCTTGTTCTTCTCGTTCTTGTTCTTCTTCTTCTTCTTCCACTTCGTCCACTTCGTCCCCTTCGTCTACTCCGTCCTCTTCGTCCACTTCGTCCACTTCTTCTTCTTGTTCTTCTTATTCTTCTTCCACTTCTTCTTCTTCTTCTGCTGGTTCTTCTTCTTCTTCCACTTCGTCCACTTTGTCCACTTCGTCAACTTCATCCTCTTCGTCCACTTTGTCTACTTCGTCCTCTTCTCCCACTTCCACTTCATCCTCTTCGTCCACTTTGCTTCTTCCTCTGCTTTCACTTCGTCCACTTCCTCCACTTTGACATCTTCGTCCACTTCGTCAACTTCGTCCACTCCTTCCACTTCTTCTTCCTGTTCTTCTTCCACTTCATCTTCTTGTTCTTGTTCTTCTCGTTCTTGTTCTTCTTCTTCTTCTTCCACTTCGTCCACTTCGTCCCCTTCGTCTACTCCGTCCTCTTCGTCCACTTCGTCCACTTCTTCTTCTTGTTCTTCTTCCACTTCTTCTTCTTCTTCTGCTGGTTCTTCTTCTTCTTCCACTTCGTCCACTTTGTCCACTTCGTCAACTTCATCCTCTTCGTCCACTTTGTCTACTTCGTCCTCTTCTCCCACTTCCACTTCATCCTCTTCGTCCACTTTGCTTCTTCCTCTGCTTTCACTTCGTCCACTTCCTCCACTTTGACATCTTCGTCCACTTCGTCAACTTCGTCCACTCCTTCCACTTCTTCCAATTCGTCTAGTTCGTCCACTTCGTCCACTTTGTACACTTCGTCCACTTCTTCTACTTCGTCCACTTCTCCCACTTCTACTTCTTCTTCTTATTCTTCTTCCACTTCTTCTTCTTGTTCATCTTCTTGTTCATCTTGTTCTACTTATTTTGCTTTGTCCACTTCGTCCACGTCGTCCACTTCGTCCACCTTGTTCACTTCGTCCACCTCGAAAACTCCGTCCACGTCATCCACTCTGTCCACTTCTCCCACTTCTTCCACTTCTTCTTCCTCTTCTTCTTCCACTTCATCTTCTTGTTCGTCTTGTTCTTGTTCTTGTTCTTCTTGTTCTTCCACTTCGTCCCCTTCGTCCACTTCATCCACTTCGTCCTCTTCGTCCACTTCGTGCACTTCTTCCATTTCTTTCTTATTCTTCTTCTTCAGCTGGTTCTTCTTCTTCTTCCACTTCTTCCACTTTGTCCACTTCGTCCACTTTGTCTACTTCGTCCACTTCGTCCACTTCTCCCACTTCCACTTCTTCTTCTTCTTATTCTTCTTCCACTTCTTCTTCTTGTTCTTCTTCTTGTTCATCTTGTTCTGGTTATTTTGCTTCGTCCACGTCGTCCACTTCGTCCACCTCGTCCACTTCGTCCACCTCGTCCACTCTGTCCACTTCTCCCACTTCTTCCACTTCTTCTTCCTGTTCTTCTTGCACTTCATCTTCATCTTCTTGTTCTTGTTCTTCTTCTTCTTCCTGTACTTCTTCCACTTCATCTTCATCTCCTTTTTCTTGTTCTTCTTGTTCTTGTTCTTCTTCTTCTTCTTCTTCCACTTCATCCACTTCGTCCCCTTCGTCCACTTCGTCCACTTCATCCACTTCGTCCTCTTCGTCCACTTGGTCCACTTCTTCCACTTCTTCTTCTTGTTCTTCTTCCACTTCTTTTTCTTCTTCTGCTGGTTCTTCTTCTTCTTCCAATTTGTCCACTTCGTCCTGTTCGTCCACTTCGTCCTCTTCGTCTACTTCGTCCACTTCGTCCACTTCGTCCACTTCGTCCACTTCGTCCACTTCGTCCACTTCTTCAACTTCTTCTTCTTCTTGTTGTTCTTCTTCTTCTTCCTTCACTTCCTCCACTTCCTCAACTCCTCCACTTCGTTCACTTCGTTCACATCATCCACTTTGTCCTCTTTGTCCGCTTCGTCCACTTTGCCCACTTTGTCCACTAATTCTTCTTGTTCTTCTTCTTGTTCTCTTCTTTTTCTTCTTCTTCTTCTCTTCTTTTTCTTCTTCTTGTTCTCTTCTTTTTCTTCTTCTTGTTCTCTTCTTTTTCTTCTTCTTGTTCTTCTTGTTCTTTGTCCGCTTCGTCCACTTCGTCCACTAATTCAACTTCCTCCACTTCCTCCACTTCCTCCACTTCCTCCACTTCCTCAACTTCCTCAACTCCTCCACTTCGTCCACATCGTCCACTTCGTCTACATCGTCCACTTCGTACTCTTCGTCCACTACTTCTTCTTGTTCTTCTTCTTGTTCTTCTTCTTGTTCTCTTCTTTTTCTTGTTCTTCTTCTTGTTCTTCTTCTTCTTCTTCTTCCACTTCGTCCACTTCATCCAGTTCGTCCACTTCGTCAACATCGTCCACTTTGTCCACTTCGTTCGCTTCGTCCTCTTCCTCCACTTCGTCCACTTCGTCCACCTCGTCCACGTCGTCCACTCCGTCCACTTCTCCCACTTCTTCCACTTCTTCCACTTCTTCTTCTTCTTCCACTTCGTACACTTCGTCCACTTCGTCCACTTCTTCCACTTCTTCCATCGTCAACTTCGTGTCTTTCGTCCACTTCGTCCACTTCGTCAGCTTCATCGACTTCGTCCACTTCTTCCACTTCTTCCACTTCGTCCACTACCTCTTCTTGTTCTTCTTCTTGTTCTTGTTCTTGTTCTTCTTCTTCTTCCACTTCGTCCACTTTGTCCAGTTCGTCCACTTCGTCAACTTCGTCCACTTCGTCCACTACTTCTTGTTCTTCTTTTTCTTCTTCTTGTTCTTGTTCTTGTTCTTGTTCTTCTTCCACTTTGTCCACTTCTTCCACCTCGTCAACTTCGTCAACTTCTTCCACTTCTTCCAATTCGTCTAGTTCGTCCACTTCGTCCACTACTTCTTCTTGTTCTTCTTGTTCTTCTTCTAGTTCTTCTTGTTCTTCTTCCTCTTCCACTTTGTCCCCTTCGTCCATTTCGTCCACTTCGTCCCCTACGTCCTCTTCGTCCACTTCGTCTACTTCGTCCACTTTTCCCACTTCCACTTCTTCTTCTTATTCTTCTTCCACTTCTTCTTCTTGTTCTTCTTCTTGTTCTTGTTCTACTTCATCTTCCTCCACTTCGTCCACTTCGTCAACTTCGTCCACCTCGTCCACTTAATCCACGTCGCCCACCCCGTCCACTTCTTTTTCTTCTTGTTCTTGTTGTTCTTCTTCTTCTTGTTCCACGTCGCCCACCTCGTCCACTTCCTCCACTTTGTCAACTTCGTCGAGATCGTCCACGTTGTACACTTCGTCCACTTCGTAAACTTCGTCCACTTCGTCCACTTCGTTCACTTTGTCCACTTCATCCACGTCGTCCACTTCTCCCACTTCTTCCACTTCTTCCAGTTTGTCTAGTTCGTCCACTTAATCGACTCCATCCACTTCGTCCACTTCTTCCACTTCTTCTGCTTCTTCTTCTTCCACTACTTCTTCTTGTTCTTCTTCTTGTTCTTCTTCTTCTTATTCTTCTTCCACTTCGTCCACTTGGTCCACCTCTTCCACTTCTTCCAGTTCGTCAACTTCGTTCGTTTCGTCCACTTCGTCAATTTTCTCCACTTCGTCAGCTTCGTCGACTTCGTCCACTTCTCCAACTTCTTCCACTTCTTATTGTTCTTCTTCTTAATCTTCTTCTACTTCATCTTCTTCTATTTCGTCCACATCGTCAACTTCGTCCACTTCGTCCCATTCGTTCACTTCCTCCTCTTCCTCCACTTCATCCACCTAGTCCACGTCGTCCACTTCTCCCACTTCTTCCAGTTCTTCTTCTTGTTCTTCTTCCAGTTCTTCTTCTTGTTCTTCTTCTTTTTCCTCTTTGTGTTGTTGTTGTTCTTCTCTTCTTCCACTTCGTCCCCTTCGTCCATTTCGTCCACTTTGTCCCCTTCGTCCTCTTCGTCCACTTCGTCAACTTCCTCCACTTCCTCCACTTCCTCAACTCCTCCACTTCGTCCTCTTCGTCCACTTCATCCACTACTTCTTCTTGTTCTCTTCTTTTTCTTCTTCTTCTTCTTCTTCTTCCACTTCGTCCACTTCGTCTAGTTCGTCCACAACGTCAACTTCGTGAACTTCTTCCACTTCTTCTAGTTCGTCTAGTTTGACCACTTCATGCACTTCGTCCACTTCTTCCACTTCTTCTTCTTCTTCTTCTTTCACTACTTCTTCTTGTTCTTCTTGTTCTTCTTCTTGTTCTTCTTCTTGTTCTTCTTGTTCTTCTTCTTGTTTTTCTTCTTCTTCTTCTTCCACTTCGTCCACTTCTTCACTTCTTCCAGTTCGTCAACTTCGTCCATTTCGTCCACTTCGTCCACTTCGTCAGCATCGTCGACTTCGTCCACTTCTCCCACTTCTTCCACTCCTTCTTGTTCTTCTTCTACTTCTTCTTCTTCCACTTCGTCCACTTCGTCCACTACTTCTTCTTGTTCATCTTTTTCTTCTTCTTCTTGTTCTTCTTCTTCTTCCACTTCGTCCAGTTCATCCACTTCGTCCACTTCGTCAACTTTGTCCACTTCGTCAACTTCGTCCACTAATTCTTCTTGTTCTTCTTGTTCTTCTTCCTGTTCTTGTTCACGTTCTTCTTGTTCTTCCACTTCGTCCACTTCGTCAACTTTGTGAACTTCTTCCACTTCTTCCAATTCGTCTAGTTCGTCCACTTCATCCACTTCGTCCACTTCTTCCACTTCTTCGTCTTGTTCTTCTTCATCTACTTCTTCTTGTTCTTCTTCTTGTTCTTGTTCTTCTTCTTCGTTTTCCACTTCGTCCACTTGGTCCACTTCTCCAACTTCTTGTTGTTCGTTATCTTCGTTCGTTTCGTCAACTTCGTCAGCTTCGTCGACTTCGTCTACTTCTCCCACTTCTTCCACTTCTTCTTGTTCTTCTTCTTGTTCTTCTTCTACTTCTTCTTGTTATTCTTTTTCTTGTTCTTGTTCTTCTTCTTCTTCGACTTCGTCCACTTCATCCACTTCGTCCAGTTCGTCAACTTCGTCCACTTCGTCAACTTCGTCCACTACTTCTTCTTGTTCTGCTTCTTGTTCTTCTTTTTCTTGTTCTTGTTCTTGTTCTTCTTCTTCTTGTTCTTCCACTTCGTCCACTTCGTCCACTACTTCTTCTTGTTCTTCTTTTTCTTCTTCCACTTCGTCCACTACTTCTTCTTGTTCTTGTTCTTGCTCTTCTTCTTCTTCTTCTTCCACTTCGTCAGCTTCGTCCAGTTCGTCCACTTCATCCACTTCGACAACTTTGTCCACGTCGTCAACTTCGTCCATTTCGTCCACTACTTCTTCTTATTCTTCTTCTTTTTCTTCTTTTTCTTCTTCTTGTTCTTGTTCTTGTTCTTCTTCTTCTTCCACTTCGTCAACTTCGTCCACTTCGTCGACTTCGTGAACTTCGTCCACTTATTCCACTTCTTCCACTTTATCCACTTCTTCCAGTTTGTCTAGTTCGTCCACTTCGTCCACTTCTTCTTCTTGTTCTTCTTCCACTACTTCTTCTTCCATTTCGGCCACGTCGTCCATTTCGTCCACTTCGTCAGCTTCCTCGACTTCGTCCACTTCTCCCAGTTCTTCCACTTCTCCTTGTTGTTCTTCTTGTTCTTCTTCTACTTCTTCTTCTTCCACTTCGTCCACTTCGTCAACTTCGTCCACTTCCTCCACTTCCTCCACCTCGTCCACTTCGTCCACGCCGTCTACTCCTTCCACCTCTCCCAATTCTTCCAGTTCTTCTTCTTGTTCTTCTTCTAGTACTTCTTCTTGTTCTTTTTCTTTTTCTTCTTGTTCTTGTTGTTGTTCTTCTTCTTCTTGCACTTCGTCCACTTTGTCCCCTTCGTCCATTTCGTCCACTTCATCCCCTTCGTCCTCTTCGTCCACTTCTCCCACTTCCACTTCTTCTTCTTATTCTTCTTCCACTTCTTCTTCTTGTTCATCTTGTTTTGCTTATTCTGCTTCTTCCACTTCTTCCACTTCGTCCACTTCGTCAACTTCGTTCACATCGTCCACTTCGTCCACGTCGTACACTTCGTCCACTTCGTCAACTTCCTCCACTTCGTCCGCTTCGTCAACTTCGTCCACTTCGTCCAGTTCGTCCACTTCGTCCACTTCGTGCACTTCGTCCACATCGTCTACTTCGTCCACTTCGTCCACTTCGTTTACTTCTTCCACTTCTTCCACTTCTTGCAGTTCGTCTAGTTCGTTCACTTTGTCAACTTCGTCTACTTCGTCCACTTCTCCCACTTCCACTTCTTCTTCTTGTTCTTCTTCTTGTTCTTCTTCTTCTTCATCTTGTTCTGCTTATTCTGCATCTTCTATTTCTTCGCCTTCGTCCCCTTCGTCCATTTCGTCAACTTCGTTTACTTCTTCCACTTCTTCCCCTTCTTCCACTTCTTCCAGTTCGTCTAGGTCGTCCACTTTATCAACTTCATCTACTTCGTCCACCTCTCCCACTTCCACTTCTTCTTCTTATTCTTCTTCCACTTCTTCTTCTTGTTCTTCTCCTTGTTCATCTTGTTCTGCGTATTCTGCTTCTTCTACTTCTTCCACTTTGTCCACTTCGTTCACTTCATACACATCGTCCACTTCGTTCTCTTCGTCCACTTCGTCCACACCCTCAACTTCGTCAACTTCGTCCACTTCGTCCACTTCGTCAACTTCGTCCACTTGGTCCACTTCGTCCACTTCGTCCACTTCTTCCACTTCTTCCAGTTCGTCTAGTTCGTCCACTTCGTCCACTTCTTCCACTTCTTCCACTACTTCTTCTTTTTCTTTGTATTTTTTAGCTTCTTCTTCTTGTTCCACTTCGTCCACATGGTCCACTTCTTCCATATCTTCCAGTTCGTCAACTTCGTCCATTTCGTCCACTTCATTCAATTCGTCCACTTCGTCAGCTTCGTCCACTTGGTCCACTTTGTCAACTTCGTCCACTTCTTCTAGTTCTTCCAGTTCTTCCAGTTCGTCCACTTCGTCCACTTTATCCACTTCGTCCACTTCTTCCACTTCTTCCACTTCTTCTTCTTGTTCTTCTTCCACTACTTCTTCTTGTTCTTCTTGTTCTTCTTCTTCTTCTTCTTGTTCTTCTTGTTCTTCCACTTCGTCCACTTGGTCCACTTCTTCTAGTTCGTCAACTTCGTACATTTCGTCCACTTCCTCCACTTCCTCCACTTCGTCCACTTTGTCCATTTCGTCCACTTCGTCAGCTTCGTCCACTTTGTCCACTTCGTCCACTTCGTCCACTTCGTCAACTTCGTCCGTTTCGTCCACATCGTCTACTTCGTCCACTTCGTCCACTTCTTCCATTTCTTCAACTTCTTCCAGTTCGTCTAGTTCGTCCACTTCGACCATTTTGTCCACTTCATCCACTTCGTCCACTTCTTCTTGTTGTTCTTCTTCCACTACTTCTTCCTTTTCCTCTTGTTCTTCTTCTTCTTATTCTTCTTCTTCTTCTTCCACTTCGTCCACTTGGTGCACTTCTTCCACTTCTTCCAGTTCATCAACTTTGTCTGTTTCGTCCACTTCGTCCATTTCGTCCACTTCGTAAGCTTTGTTGACTTCGTCCACTTCACCCATTTCTTCCACTGCGTCCACTTCACCCACTTCTCCCACTTCCACTTCTTGTTATTCTTCTTCCACTTCTTCTTCTTGTTCTTCTTCTTGTTCATCTTGTTCTGCTTATTCTGCTTCTTCTACTTCTTCTACTTCGTCCACATCGTCCATTTCGTCCTCTTCGTCCACTTCGTCCACTTCGTCAACTCTGTTTACTTCTTCCAGTTCGTCTAGTTCGTCGACTTTGTCAACTTCGTCTACTTCGTCCACTTCTCCCACTTCCACTTCTTCTTCTTATTCTTCTTCCACTTCTTCTTCTTGTTCTTCTTCGTGTTCATCTTTTTTTGCTTATTTTGCTTCTTCTACGTCTTCCACTTCGTCCACTTCGTGCACTTTATCCACATCGTCCACTTTGTCCATGATGACAAATTTATGAACACCAAAAAACGGTGCCAAAAACTTGTTTAACCCTCGGCAAGTATGACCGAATCGTATCAAGTAATAAAACTCGGTAAGACCAAGTATCGTTCTCCCAAAGGACTCGCGGCCTTGTTAGTTTTATTATTTGTTGATTATTTAAGACTTATGAACAATTGATTGTAGGTTTTTAATGCAAAAGACAGTAATTAAACATGTATGCATGAAGTTGATCAATGGAAAAGAGGAATACAAACACTTTAATGAATTAGATGGATGAGTATGTTGTTGGGGTTACCAATTTCATCTTATCCACTCTCATATACTTTTAGGAATTCATCATTCTTTTCATCAATGCTAATGCCACTCTCTAAATCACCTTGCAAGAAGGCCTATCCTTAATTACGAGTTCATACAATTCCTAGCATTCCTAGTAATTAATTCTGAAGTGCAGAAGCTTAAAGGCAACCAATATGCTATTAGGAGAAATTCCCCGGATCTAGATTTCTCCGTACGTTCCCATATCGACAAAATCAATAATCATGGCAATGAATGAGTTAAACAATGCAAGCTTTAAGCAAAGAGGAAAAACCCTAACTAATGATGAAAGAAAGCATAAGTCTTAAAATAAGATGTTAAAACAAATTCCATATATGAGAGTTTCACAAGACTACATTGATTCCCCAACAACAATACAAGGTTTAGTTCACCATATTCATGGTGAAACTAGATGAACAATAATGAAAGAATGAAAGATAAAACCCTAGAAAGATGAAGAGGTAGCCTGAGCATCGAAGATCTTCCTTCAAGGGGTGGAAAAGTGAGTGTTTGCTTCGTCCCAGCCAAAGATACAAACCCTAGGACGTCCTAAAGCTTATATACTATTCTAAAATATACAGAAAATTAGGCCCAAGCCCAAAATAATGTCGCTCAACGGTAAACTACCGCTCAGCGGTAAGTGCGTGAGTTGATTCTTCCCCCTCAGCGGCATTTTCACCCTTCAGCAGATCCAACGTGAGTTCCTGAGTGCCGCTCAACGGTAAATTGCCGCTGAGCGGTAGTTGCGACTTCTCCTTTTGCACTTTTTTATGTCTTTTCTGATTCCATCTCTATCCTTCTTCACTTCTTTCACCAAATTCACCTTAAAACCTGCATAAAACACTGAAATCAAGCATAAACCTGTCCAGCTCTCTTATCTCTAAAAATATGACAAAAAGCATGATTTCAAGCTAGTTTCTAAGTGTTAAAGGTTGCGTTTAGTATCAATTTTAAGCATGAAAATAACAGTTTTTCAACTATTATCACAACCCCAAACTTAGAACTTTGCTTGTCCTCAAGCAAACAAGATGTAACTCAATCTTCTACCAATCCGTACAATGGTTCACTCATTCAAAAAAAAAATTCTCTTTTCAAGATAAGTACAAACTTCAATTAAGCTCATGACAAAGACTTCAATCAAGACATACACATGCTTTAGTGTTCACAAAATCACTTAATATCCAACAAATGCTATTTTTCATGAATGATCAATCAACTAAGCATGGATGTTCATGTGCTCATGGAATATTTTCTCACTAAGTAAAGTGTTTCACTCACACACAAGTGTATAAGAGGTATTCACTCATTCACTCTACTATCACAATGTCACATGAATTGACTTTGCCTTTCATTTAACCACATTCAAATAAATTCACAAGCATACATCATCACAAGGACTTTTCAATGGCTTATAATGTGGCTGGGCTAACAAGAAAATTGGTTTTTCTAGATCACAAAACTCTTGAGTTAAGAGAATCATATAAACACAATCATTCTTACTTATTCCCAACTTTCCTTTGCATTGAGCTTTGCTTTTTCTTCTCTTTTCCTTCTCTTTTTCTTTTGCTTTTCACATACTTACTTCTTAGCTCTTAGCTCAATGCTTTCAATTTCCCTTTCTATTTTCCAACAACCCCAAACTTGAACATTTATAAATACCACAAAATATTTTCTACTTAACTCAAGGTAAAGCTTTTCAACAAGGGTTTTCAAATCATGTTCAAGGCTAAGGGTTCAAAGGATAGAACACAAAGTGTTCTCTTTTAGTGGCTAATTTCATGAAATTGGCTAATACAAGGGTTACCAACAAATGGCCTTGATCATATGATGCAAACAAGCAAGTAATTCAATCATAGAAAACCTGGGCAAAATCATTCATGCTTTCAAAGTAATAGCATTCAATCACAAAAACTCTGGAGCTCAAAACCTCACATATAATCTCATTCACATTCCACATATACACATCCTGCTTAGTATCATAATCACAATCACAATATCATGCATTTGTTCACAAAGCTTGTGAATCACATGTATAAGCATCTAATGTGTACATCTCAACATCAATCTATATCAAAGCATCATCAAGCCTTACTTATCAAACAATCACTATCATAAGCAAACCATCATAACAGACAAAGTTTCCAATTGAGTACATGAAACCCTATTCTAAAACAAAAGTAAATGAGTTCAGAACACAAAACCAAACAAAAGCATAAGTTCCGCTCTAGTTATGATAGCATTCATCAGTAAATGCTATCTCAGCTCCTCATCAATCTGAGCTATCATCTGTATCCTCCTCTTCTCCCTCATCTTCAGCATCCTCAAATGCATCATCCTCATCATCATCAGAATCATCTTCATCCATCTCCATAGCTGAAGCTTCAGCTACTTCAGCTCTGCCTCCTTGTACCTGCTCTTCTGGCCAAGCTACCACATTATGAAACTCCTCCATAGTCCACCTGTGTGCTGGAGGAGTATCATACATTCCAACAATCATCTCTGTAGTGGCCACCTGCCCTCTGTCGATAGACTGTAACTGTGCACCTATAAGAGACATGTACATGTCCCTCATTTGAAAAGTTCTGCTTCATGTGTCTCAGCAGATGCCTAACTCTGTGCTTGCCCTCTTTCTCTACGAGTACGGCGTGGTGGAACTGGCTGAGCTGCTTCCTCACCTCCACAGTATTGTCTATAATAGGCCTCATCAATTGCTTTCCTTGGCCTTTCAAATGGTGGAGCAGAAGTATCCACCCCAGCTATCTTGCAGAGGTGTGTGATTAAAGAAGGATGTCCTAAGGGTGCTTTGTTGTTTGTTGTGTTAGCACACACCCTTATCTCATCAGCTATTACCTGTCCAATATTGACATTCAAGTTCCTGATTGCACAGTAAAGGAGGAGTGCCCTGCTAAGAGTGATGTCTGACACATGAGAACATGGCTGAATGTTGGCATGAGAAAATGCCATCCAATACTTTGCAAGAGGAGTCAAGTCAGTCCTCCTAATGTTCACCACAGAGCCAGTTCTATTCCTCTGAAAATGTCCTCCAGGTACACATAAAACTCTCTCCACAACATCAAAATCAGCGCCTTCTTCCATACAAATAACAAACTGGCACTGCTCACAAGCCCACACAGCATCCAAGAAGTTCTAGTTCGTCCACTTCGTCCAGTTCGTCTAGTTCGTCCACTTCGTCCACTTCGTCAACTTCGTCCACTTCGTCCACTTCATCCACTTTGTCCATTTCGTCCACTTCGTCAACTTCGTCCACTTCTTCCAGTTCGTCTAGTTCGTCCACTTCGTCCGCTTCTTCCACTTCCTCTTCTTGTTCTTCTTCCACTACTTCTTCTTGTTCTTCTTGTTCTTCTTCTCTTTCTTCTTCTCGTTCTTCTTCTTCCACTTCGTCCACTTCGGCCCCTTCGTCCACTTCTCCCACTTCTTCCACTTCTTCTTCTTGTTCTTCTTCCACTTGTTCTTCTTCTTCTTCTTCTTCTTCTTCTTATTCTTCTTCTTCTTCTTCTTCTTCTTCTTCCACTTCGTCCACTTCGTCCACTTCTCCCACTTCTTCCAATTCTTCTTCTTGTTCTTCTTGCTCTTCTTCCACTTCTTCTTCTTCTTCTTCTTCTGCTGGTTCTTCTTCTTCTTCTTCTTCTTCCACTTCCTCCACTTCGTCAACTTGTTCTACTTCGTCCACCTCGTCCACTTCATCAACTACGTCCACTTCGTCCACTTCGTCCACTTCGTCCACTTCGTCCACTTCGCCGACTTCGTCTGCTTCGTCGACTTCTTACTTCTTCCTATCCTTAAGCTGGTTCTTCTTCCACTTCTTCCTATCCTTAAGCTGGTTCTTCTTCTTCCACTTCGTCCACCTCGTCCACTTCTGCCACTTCTGCCACTTCTGCCACTTCCACTTCTTCATATTCTTCTTCCACTTCCTCTTTTCGTTCATCTTGTTTTGCTTATTCTGCTTCTTCCACTTCTTTGACTTTGTCCGCTTTGTCCACTTCGTCCCCTTCGTCCACTTCATCCACTTCGTCCACTTCGTCAAACTGGTCCACATCGTCCACATCGTCAACTTCGTCCACTTCGTCAACTTCGTCCACTTCGTCAACTTCGTTCACTTCGTCAACTTTGTCCACTTCGTCCACTGCGTCAACTTCGTCCACTTCTTCCAGTTCTTCTAGTTCGTCCACTTTGTCAACTGCGTCCACTTCATCTATTTCGGCCACTTTTCCCTCTTCCACTTCTTCTTCCACTTCTTCTTCTTGTTCTTCTTCTTGTTCATCTTGTTCTGCTTATTCTTCTTCTTCCACTTCTTCCACGTCGTCCACTTTGTGCACTTCGTCCACTTCGTCATATTCGTCAACTTCGTCAACTTCGTTCACTTCGTTAACTTCATCCACTTCTTCCACTTCTTCAAGTTCGTCTAGTTCGTCCACATCGAACGCTTTGTCAACTTCGTCCACTTCGTCTACTTCGTTCACTTCTCCCACTTCCACTTCCACTTCTTATTCTTCGTCTACTTCTTCTTCTTGTTCTTCTTCTTGTTCGTCTTTTTCTGCTTATTCTTCTTCTTCCACTTCTTCCACTTCGTCCACTTCGTCCACTTTGTGTACTTCGTCCACTTCTTCCACTTTGTTCACTTCGTCCACTTCGTCAACTACATCAACTACGTCAACTTCCTCCACTTCATTAACTTCATCCACTTCTTCCACTTCTTCCAATTCGTCTAGTTCGTCCACATCGTTCACTTTGTCAACTTCGTCCACTTAGTCTACTTCGTCCAATTCTCCCACTTCCACTTCGACTTCTTATTCTTCTTCCACTTCTTCTTCTTGTTCATCTTGTTCTGGTTATTCTTCTTCTTTCACATCTTCCACTTTGTCCACTTCTTCCACTTCGTCAACTTCGTCCACTTCGTCCACTTCGTCAACTTCGTCCACTTCGTCCACTTCGTCCACATCGTCCACATCGTCCAAATCGGCCACTTCGTCCACTTCGTCCACTTCGGTCACTATTTCCACTTCGTCCACTTCGGTCACTTCGTCCACTTCTCCCGCTTATTCAACTACTTCGTCTTACTCTTCTTGTTCTTCTTCCACTTCTTCCTATCCTTAAGCTGGTTCTTCTTCTTCTTCCACTTCGTCCACTTCTTCCACTTCTTCCACTTCTTCCACTACGTCCTCTTCGTCCACTAAGTCTACTTCGTCCACTTCTCCCACTTCCACTTCTTCTTCTAATTCTTCTTCCACTTCTTCGTCCACGTTGTCCACTTCGTCAATTTCGTCCACTTCTTCCACTTCTTCAACTTCTTCCACTTCTTCTAGTTCTTCTAGTTCGTCCGCTTCGTCCACTTTGTCCACTTCATCCACTTCGCCCACTTCTCCCACTTCCACTTCTTCTTTTTATTTATCTTCCACTTCTTCTTCTTGTTCTTCTTCTTCTTCATCTTGTTCTACTTATTCTGCTTCTTCCACTTCGTACACTTTGTACGCTTCGTGCACTTCATCCACATCGTCCACTTCGTCTTCGTCCACTTCGTCCACTTCGTCCACCACTTCTTCTTGTTCTTCTTTTTCTTCTTCTTGTTCTTGTTGTTGTTGTTCTTCTTCTTCCACATCATCCACTTCGTCCACTTCCTCCAGTTCGTCCACTTCGTCCACTTCGTCAACTTCGTCCACTTCGTAAACATCGTTCACTTCTTCCAGTTCGTCTAGTTTGTCCACGTCGTCCACTTTGTCAACTTCGTCCACTTCTCCCACTTCCATTTCTTCTTCTTATTCTTCTTCCACTTCTTCCTCTTATTCTTGTTCTTGTTCTTCTTCTTGTTCTACTTGTTCTGCTTATTCTTCTTCTTTCACTTCTTCCACTTCTTCCACTTCGTCAACTTCGTCCACTTCGTCCATTTCGTCCACTTTGTGCCCTTCGTCCTCCACTTCGTCCATTTCGTCCACTTCATCGACTTCGTCCATTTCGTCCACTTCGCCCACCTCGTCCATTTCGTCCACGTCATCCACTTCTCCCACTTCTTCCACTTCTTCTTCTTGTTCTTCTTCCACTTCTTCTGCTTTTTGTTCTTCTTGTTCTTATTCTTCTTTTTCTTCTTCTTCCACTTTGTCAACTTCGTCCACTTCTTCCACTTCTTCAACTTCTTCCACTTCTTCCAGGTCGTCTAGTTCGTCCACTTCGTCAACTTTGTCCACTTCTTCCACTTCTTCAACTTCTTCCACTTCTTCCAGGTTGTCTAGTTCTCCCACTTCCACTTCTTCTTCTTATTCTTCTTCCACTTCTTACACTTCGTCCACATCTTCCACGTCTTCCACTCTGTCCACTTCGTCAACTTCGTCCACTTCTTCTTGTTCTTCTTCCAGTTCTTCTTCTTGTTCTTGTTCTTGTTCTTCTTGTTCTTGTTCTTGTTCTTCTTCTTCCACTTCGTCCACCTCGTCCACTTCGTCCACTTCTGCCACTTCCACTTCTTCATATTCTTTTTCCACTTCTTCTTCTTGTTCATCTTGTTTTGCTTATTCTGCTTCTTCCACTTCTTTCACTTCGTCCACTTCGTCCCCTTCGTCCACTTCATCCACTTCGTCCACTTCCTCCACTTCCTCTACTTCGTCCACCTGGTCCACATCGTCCACATCGTCCACTTCGTCCCCTTTGTCTACTTCGTTCACTTCGTCAACTTTGTCCACTTCGTCCACTTCGTCAACTTCGTCGACATCTTCAACTTGTTCCAGTTCGTCTAGTTCGTCCACATCGTACACTTCGTCCACTTTGTCAACTGCGTCCACTTCATCTACTTCCTCCACTTCTCCCAATTCCACTTCTTCTTCAACTTCTTCTTCTTGTTCTTCTTTTTGTTATCTTGTTCTGCTTTTCTTCTTCTTACACTTCTTCCACTTCGTCCACTTTGTGCACTTCGTCCACTTCGATCACTTCGTCCACTTCGTCATATTCGTCAACTTCGTCAACTTCGTCCACTTCGTTCACTTCGTTAACTTCATCCACTTCTTCCACTTCTTCAAGTTCGTCTAGTTCGTCCACATCGTCCACTTTGTCAACTTCGTCCACTTCGTCCACTTCTCCCATTTCCACTTCTACTTCTTATTCTTCTTCCACTTCTTCTTCTTGTTCTTCTTCTTGTTCGTCTTGTTCTGCTTATTCTTCTTCTTCCACTTCGTCCACTTCTTCCACTTCGTCCACTTCATCCACTTCGTTCACTTCTTCCACTTCGTCAACTTCGTCAACTTCGTTAACTTCATCCACTTCTTCCACTTCTTCCAATTCGTCTAGTTCGTCCACATCGTCCACTTTGTCAACTTCGACCACTTCGTCTACTTCGTCCAATTCTCCCACTTCCACTTCCACTTCTTCTTCTTGTTCTTCTTCTTGTTCATCTTGTTCATCTTGTTCAGCTTATTCTGCTTCTTCCACTTCTTCCACTTCATCCACTTCGTCCACATTGTCCACATCGTCCACTTCGTCCATTTCGACAAATTCGTTCACTTCGTCTACTTCGTCCACTTTGTCCACTTCGTCAACTTCATCCACTTCATCCACTTCTTCCAGTTCGTCTAGTTCGTCCACATCGTCCACTTCGTCCACTTCGTGCACTTCGTCTACTTCGTCCATTTCTCCCATTTCCACTTCTTCTTCTTATTCTTCTTCCACTTCTTCTTCCACTTCTTCTTCGTGTTCTTCTTCTTATTCTTCCTCTTGTTCTGCTTATCCTTCTTCTTCCACTTCTTCCACTTCGTCTACTTTGTCAACTTCGTCCACTTCGTGCACTTCGTCCACATCGTTCACTTCGTCCTCTTCGTCCACTTCGTCCACTTTTCCACTTCGTCCACTTCATCAACTTCTTCCACTTCTTCCACTTCGTCCACTTCGTCAACTTAGTCCACTTTGTCAACTTCGTCCACTTCGTCGACATCGTCCACTTCTTCCACTTCTTCCAGTTCGTCTAGTTCGTCCACTTTGTGCACTTGTTCCACTTCTTCTTCTTGTTCTTCTTCCACTACTTCTTCTTTTTGTTCTTGTTCATCTTCTTGTTCTTCTTCTTCCACTTCGTCCACTTTGTCCACTTCGTCAGCTTCGTCCACTTCGTCAACTTCGTCAACTTCGTCAACTTCTTCCAGTTTGTCTAGTTCCTCCACTTCGTCAACTTCGTCCACTTCGTCCATTTCGTCGACTTCGTCAACCTTGTCCACTTCGTCTACTTCGTCCACTTCTCCCACTTCTACTTCTTGTTCTTATTCTTCTTCTTATTCTTCTTCCACTTCTTCTTCTTGTTCTTCTTTTTGTTCATCTTCTTGTTCATCTTGTTCTGCTTATTCTGCTTCTTCAACTTCTTCCACTTCGCCCACTTCGTCCACTTCGTACACTTCGATGACTTTGTCCACATCGTCCACCTCGTCCACTCTGTCCACTTCTCCCACTTCTTCCACTTCTCCTTCCTGTTCTTCTTCCACTTCATCTTCTTGTTCTTCTTCTTGTTCTTCTTCTTCTTCCACTTCGTCCACTTCGTCCACTTCGTCCACTTTGTCCACTTCATCCATTTCGTCCTCTTCATCCACTTCTTCCACTTTGTCTTCTTGTTCTTCTTGTTCTTCTTCCACTTCTTCTTCTTCTTCTGCTGGTTCTCTTTCTTCTTTCAATTCGTCCACTTCGTCCTCTTCGTCCACTTCGTCTACTTCGTCCTCTTCGTCCACTTCGTTTACTTCGTCCACCTCTCCCACTTCCACTTCTTCTTATTCTTCTACTTCTTCTTCTTCTTGTTGTTCTTGTTGTTCATCTTGTTCTACTTATTTTGCTTCTTTCTCTTCTTCCACTTCGTCCACTTCGTCGACATCGTCCACTTCTTCCACTTCTTCCACTTCTTCCAGTTCGTCTAGTTCGTCCACTTCGTGCACTTCTTCCACTTCTTCCACTTCTTCTTCTTGTTCTTCTTCCACTACTTCTTCTTGTTCTTCTTCCACTACTTCTTCTTTTTCTTCTTGTTCTTCTTCTCGTTCTTCTTCTTCCACTTCGTCAGTGATGAGTCAATATTTTATTCACTTCACTTAGTTTATTGTACTAGAATTAATCGGGGAATTGTGCTTAAATGTCCGGTATTTTCCCATTTTTCCTAATTGTGCTTAATTTGATCAGAAATTCTTATTTTAATTAATTTGAATGATTTGAGCTAATTATTTGCATTATTAATTGTAGGGAAAATTTTGGAAATACAATTTGGGACATTTAGAGGTAAATTGATTGAGGAGTTGTGGATTTAGTTTTTGGAGGTGCATGCGGTAATTTATTCTTGAAAAGAGAGAGAGCTACCGTGGGAGCCACCACATTTTTTCTTGGCTGGAATGTGCAACACATATACATGATGGCTTCACATTCCCAGCACATTTTGGTGAGCACACGGCTCTTGTACTCAAATGTGTGAAATTGAAGAATATAGAATGGATGGGGCTGCACACGTGGAAGTGGAGAGAAGTCTTTCAATTATTTATTAAATTTTAAGAAGCAAGACTTTGGAACATTGCATCTCACGGCCTTAAGGCAGCCAACACAAAATGGAATCTATTTCTCCTTTAGCAAATGGAAGACAAGGGCCCACATTGAAGCACACGGCCCACACTTGGAAGTAGCACAGCAACACCACACAACTTTCGGTCCAGCAAAAAGAAGTGGCAGAAAGAAAAGGAAGCTTTCATTTTTTGAGAGGGGTGCACACGGGATTCCAGCATTCCAACACACGTCCACGTCCAGGATGGAGCAACTCACGGTCCAAAAACTCCCATCCAGAGCAGCAGCTTGATTCCATTTAGAGAGGACTGCGGACCACATGAGAAGGACAAGCACACGTCCAAGGTTGTCACGGCATGGATGGAGAGCACACAACACTTTACAACTCCACGTGAAGGAGCTTCCACGTCCAGCACTGCACAGAGTGAAATAAAGCACACCCGGCCCACATCCAGCACGAGAATGAAAAAAACTGGGCTGATCCACTCACGCTGTAGCATCACTCACGCTCCAGCATTTTTTCCAGCAGCTTTGAAGAGGCACCATGGTCCAGTAGGGGTGTGTCCAGCAAGAAGGGAAGCTACGTCCAACAAGAAGGGAAGCTACGTCCAGCAGAAGCAGTTGCGCGTCCAGCAACTTGGCACCACGTAAGAGGGGTTGAGTCCAGCAAAGGTGGGAGTGCACGGGAAGAGAAAAAAAAAAAGCAGAAACACACCACATGGCCTAGGGCAGCCAGGACAATAGAAAAGAGGAGAGGCCACGCACATGGAGGGGACACTTTTCATTTTGAGGAGGGAGGAGAGCCCAGCCGCCACCTTGGGGTCTGGATACTACTCTCTTGGCTGGAGTTCTCTGGAGGAAAACAAAGTTGTTGGAGAGCAAGGAGAGCAGAAATGCGTTTAGTTGCCGCTAAGTAAGAGCTTCTGGTTTAGTTTCTCTGTCAGCACAATGGAATGGAGCCTAGCTTGAATGGGTTTTGTTTGTATCTTTAATGCTTGAACCAAGAATCATTTTATTATTATTTTACACCTTGGAAAGCATTAACCGAAGTAGCCTTGTTCATTTGCTGTTAACGCTTTCATCTAATGCCATTTCATTTTGAATTGCATTTAATGTTTCGTTTGTTTCTTGTATCTTTGTTTTATTCCATGAGCTTTGTCACTTTTACACGGTTGAACTAAATAATTGCTGGAGTGGAAAGAGTCTAATATTTGTTCAATTGCTTCAAGGGAAGATTAAGTCTTTGGTTTTGCTAGAATAAAGTATAATATGTGTAGGAAGTGGTCACGGCATTTTGCACACATATCAATCTTTAAAAATCAGAAAAGAATTGTCTAGAAGCATGGTGCAGAGGTGTGGAATTTTTATTTGGGAAAAGAAGTAGGATACGTCGGAGATGTGGTGTCACGGTTTAGTAAGGAGAAAGTGGTGTGTTGTCACATATGAAGGGTTTTAATTACTTAGGATGGTGACTTTCTTTAGTGGTATAGTTGAACACGGTGATAGCTTTCATTTCAAATGCTTTTGGGAAATAAGTGGAGCCTGTGGTGATTAAAATAAAATAAGATGTTGGAAGTGCACCATTCACGTAAGGAGTAACCAAGAAAAGCATGTAAATTATTTTAATTTTCTTTGGATTGAATACATGGATGTGTCACGGCTAAGGAGGTAGTTCTTTATAAGTTTGCAATGTTTAATTTCTTTTGGTAGATGAATGGGTCATAAGTTTTATTTTCTTTCATTTTACTGTTTTAAAATTTTAATTCGATGCTTTTTAATTTTATCCGCAACCAAAACCACTACAAACCCCCCCTACTACGTGTTTGATCTGAGACTGAACCAAAATTGGTCCTTGAGAGACGACCTAGGAGTCACTTCCTAGTACTGTACTGCATTCTTTCATGCACAACTTTTGTGAGAGGTGCGACCCTCTCATCAGTCAGCTTCGTCCACTTCTTCCAGTTCATCTAGTTTGTCCACTTCGTCAACTTCGTCCACTTCGTCCACTTCGTCCACTTCGTCCACTTCGTCCACTTCGTCCACTTCGTCCACCTCGTCCACTTCGTCCACCTCGTCCACTTCATCCACGTCGTCCACTCGACACTTCTTCCACTTCTTCTTCCTGTTCTTCTTCCACTTCATCTTCTTGTTCTTGTTCTTCTCGTTCTTCTTCTTCTTCTTCTTCCACTTCGTCCACTTCGTCCCCTTCGTCTACTCCGTCCTCTTCGTCCACTTCGTCCACTTCTTCTTCTTGTTCTTCTTGTTCTTCTTCCACTTCTTCTTCTTCTTCTGCTGGTTCTTCTTCTTCTTCCACTTCGTCCACTTTGTCCACTTCGTCAACTTCATCCTCTTCGTCCACTTTGTCTACTTCGTCCTCTTCTCCCACTTCCACTTCATCCTCTTCGTCCACTTTGCTTCTTCCTCTGCTTTGACTTCGTCCACTTCCTCCACTTTGACATCTTCGTCCACTTCCTCAACTTCGTCCACTCCTTCCACTTCTTCTTCCTGTTCTTCTTCCACTTCATCTTCTTGTTCTTGTTCTTCTCGTTCTTGTTCTTCTTCTTCTTCTTCCACTTCGTCCCCTTCGTCTACTCCGTCCTCTTCGTCAACTTCGTCCACTTCTTCTTCTACTTCTTCTTCTTCTTCTGCTGGTTCTTCTTCTTCTTCCACTTCGTCCACTTTGTCCACTTCGTCAACTTCATCTTCTTCGTCCACTTTGTCTACTTCGTCCTCTTCTCCCACTTCCACTTCTTCTTATTCTTCTTCTACTTCTTCTTCTTCTTGTTGTTCTTGTTGTTCATCTTGTTCTACTTATTTTGCTTCTTCCACTTCGTCCACTTCGTCGACATCGTCCACTTCTTCCACTTCTTCCACTTCTTCCAGTTCGTCTAGTTCGTCCACTTCGTGCACTTCTTCCACTTCTTCCACTTCTTCTTCTTGTTCTTCTTCCACTACTTCTTCTTGTTCTTCTTCCACTACTTCTTCTTTTTCTTCTTGTTCTTCTTCTCGTTCTTCTTCTTCCACTTCGTCAGCTTCGTCCACTTCTTCCAGTTCATCTAGTTTGTCCACTTCGTCAACTTCGTCCACTTCGTCCACTTCGTCCACTTCGTCCACTTCGTCCACTTCGTCCACTTCGTCCACTTCGTCCACTTCGTCCACTTCGTCCACTTCGTCCACTTCGTCCACCTCGTCCACTTCGTCCACCTCGTCCACTTCGTCCACCTCGTCCACTCGACACTTCTTCCACTTCTTCTTCCTGTTCTTCTTCCACTTCATCTTCTTGTTCTTGTTCTTCTCGTTCTTGTTCTTCTTCTTCTTCTTCCACTTCGTCCACTTCGTCCCCTTCGTCTACTCCGTCCTCTTCGTCCACTTCCTCCACTTCTTCTTCTTGTTCTTCTTATTCTTCTTCCACTTCTTCTTCTTCTTCTGCTGGTTCTTCTTCTTCTTCCACTTCGTCCACTTTGTCCACTTCGTCAACTTCATCCTCTTCGTCCACTTTGTCTACTTCGTCCTCTTCTCCCACTTCCACTTCATCCTCTTCGTCCACTTTGCTTCTTCCTCTGCTTTCACTTCGTCCACTTCCTCCACTTTGACATCTTCGTCCACTTCGTCAACTTCGTCCACTCCTTCCACTTCTTCTTCCTGTTCTTCTTCCACTTCATCTTCTTGTTCTTGTTCTTCTCGTTCTTGTTCTTCTTCTTCTTCTTCCACTTCGTCCACTTCGTCCCCTTCGTCTACTCCGTCCTCTTCGTCCACTTCGTCCACTTCTTCTTCTTGTTCTTCTTCCACTTCTTCTTCTTCTTCTGCTGGTTCTTCTTCTTCTTCCACTTCGTCCACTTTGTCCACTTCGTCAACTTCATCCTCTTCGTCCACTTTGTCTACTTCGTCCTCTTCTCCCACTTCCACTTCATCCTCTTCGTCCACTTTGCTTCTTCCTCTGCTTTCACTTCGTCCACTTCCTCCACTTTGACATCTTCGTCCACTTCGTCAACTTCGTCCACTCCTTCCACTTCTTCCAATTCGTCTAGTTCGTCCACTTCGTCCACTTTGTACACTTCGTCCACTTCTTCTACTTCGTCCACTTCTCCCACTTCTACTTCTTCTTCTTATTCTTCTTCCACTTCTTCTTCTTGTTCATCTTCTTGTTCATCTTGTTCTACTTATTTTGCTTTGTCCACTTCGTCCACGTCGTCCACTTCGTCCACCTTGTCCACTTCGTCCACCTCGAAAACTCCGTCCACGTCATCCACTCTGTCCACTTCTCCCACTTCTTCCACTTCTTCTTCCTCTTCTTCTTCCACTTCATCTTCTTGTTCGTCTTGTTCTTGTTCTTGTTCTTCTTGTTCTTCCACTTCGTCCCCTTCGTCCACTTCATCCACTTCGTCCTCTTGGTCCACTTCGTGCACTTCTTCCATTTCTTTCTTATTCTTCTTCTTCAGCTGGTTCTTCTTCTTCTTCCACTTCTTCCACTTTGTCCACTTCGTCCACTTTGTCTACTTCGTCCACTTCGTCCACTTCTCCCACTTCCACTTCTTCTTCTTCTTATTCTTCTTCCACTTCTTCTTCTTGTTCTTCTTCTTGTTCATCTTGTTCTGGTTATTTTGCTTCGTCCACGTCGTCCACTTCGTCCACCTCGTCCACTTCGTCCACCTCGTCCACTCTGTCCACTTCTCCCACTTCTTCCACTTCTTCTTCCTGTTCTTCTTGCACTTCATCTTCATCTTCTTGTTCTTGTTCTTCTTCTTCTTCCTGTACTTCTTCCACTTCATCTTCATCTCCTTTTTCTTGTTCTTCTTGTTCTTGTTCTTCTTCTTCTTCTTCTTCTTCCACTTCATCCACTTCGTCCCCTTCGTCCACTTCGTCCACTTCATCCACTTCGTCCTCTTCGTCCACTTGGTCCACTTCTTCCACTTCTTCTTCTTGTTCTTCTTCCACTTCTTTTTCTTCTTCTGCTGGTTCTTCTTCTTCTTCCAATTTGTCCACTTCGTCCAGTTCGTCCACTTCGTCCTCTTCGTCTACTTCGTCCACTTCGTCCACTTCGTCCACTTCGTCCACTTCGTCCACTTCGTCCACTTCGTCCACTTCTCCCACTTCCACTTCTTCTTCTTATTCTTCTTCCACTTCTTCTTCTTGTTCTTTTCTTGTTCATCTTGTTCTGCTTATTTTGCTTCGTCCACGTCGTCCACGTCGTCCACGTCGTCCACTTCGTCCACTTCGTCCACTTCGTCCACTTCGTCCACTTCGTCCACTTCGTCCACTTCGTCCACTTCGTTCACCTCGTCCACCTCGTCCACCTCGTCCACTTCGTGCACGTCGTCCACTCTGTCCACTTCTTCCACTTCTTCTTCCTGTTCTTCTTCTACTTCATCATCTTCTTCTTCTTCTTGTTCTTCTTGTTCTTGTTCTTGTTCTACTTGTTCTTGTTCTTGTTCTACTTGTTCTTGTTCTTCTTCTTCTTCCACTTCGTTCACTTCGTCCACTTTGTCCACTTCATCCACTTTGTCCTCTTCGTCCATTTCTTCCACTTCGGCTTCTTGTTCTTCTTGTTCTTCTTGTTCTTCTTCAACTTCTTCTTCATCTTCTGCTGGGTCTTTTTCTTCTTCCACTTCGTCCACTTCGTCCACTTCGTGTACGTCGTCCAATTCTACCACTTCCACCTCTTCTTCTTATTCTTCTTCCACTTCTTCTTCTTCTTGTTCTTCTTCTTGTTCATCTTGTTCTACTTACTTTGCTTCTTCCTCTACTTCGACTTCGTCCACTTCTTCCACTTCGGCCACTTCGTCAACTTCGTCCACTTCTTCCAGTTCGTCTAGTTCGTCCACTTTGTCAACTTTGTCCACTTCGTCCACTTCGTCTTCTTCGTCCACTTCTCCCACTTCCACTTTTTCTTCTTATTCTTCTTATTCTTCTTCCACTTCTTCTTCTTGTTCTTTTTTTTTGTTCATCTTGTTCTACTTATTCTGCTTCTTCCACTTCGTCCACTTCGTTCACTTCATCCTCTTCGTCCACTTTGTCCACTTCGTCCACCTCGTCCACTTCGTCCACTTCGTCCACGTCGTCTACGGCGTCCACGTCGTCCACGGCGTCCACGTCATCCACGGCATCCACGTCATCCGCTTCGTCCACTTCTTCCACTTCTTCCACTTCGTCCACTTCGTCTAGTTCGTCCACTTCGTCCACTTCGTCAACTTTGTCCACTTTGTCCACTTTGTCCACCTCATCCACTTCGTCCACTTCGTCCGCGTCGTCCACAGCGTCCACGTCGTCCACTTCGTCAACGTCGTCCACTTCCTCCACTTCGTCAACTTTGTCAACTTCGTCCACTTCTTCCACTTCGTCTAATTCGTCCACTTCGTCCACTTTGTCAACTTTGTCCACTTCGTCCACTTCGTCCACTTCGTCCACCTCGTCCACTTCGTCCACTTCGTCCACCTCGTCCACGGCGTCCACGTCGTCCACTTCATCCACTTCGTCAACTTCGTCCACTTCGTCCATTTCGTCTAGTTCGTCCACTTCGTCCACTTCGTCCACTTCGTCAACTTTGTCCACTTCGTCCACCTCGTCCGCTTCGTCCACTTCGTCCACGTCGTCCACGGCGTCCACGTCGTCCACTTCGTCCACTTCGTCCACTTCGTCAACTTCGTCCACTTCTTCCACTTCGTCTAGTGCGTCCACTTTGTCCACTTCGTCCACTTTGTCCACTTTGTCCACTTCGTCCACTTCGTCCACCTCGTCCACTTCGTCCACCTCGTCCACTTCGTCCAGTTCGTCAACTTCGTCCACTTCTTCCACTTGGTCTAGTTCTTCACTTCGTCCACTTCGTCAACTTTGTTCACTTCGTCCACTTCGTCCACCTCGTCCACTTCGTCCACGTCGTCCACGTTGTCCACGGCGTCCACGTCGTCCACTTCGTCAACGTCGTCCTCTTCGTCCACTTCGTCAACTTCGTCCACTTCTTCCACTTCGTCTAGTTCGTCCACTTCGTCCACTTCGTCCACCTCGTCCACTTCGTCCATGTCGTCCACGGCGTCCACGTCGTCCACTTCGTCGACTTCGTCAACTTCGTCCATTCTTCTTCTTCTTCTTCTTGATCATCTTCTTCTTCTTCTTGTTCATCTTGATCTGGTTATTCTGCTTCTTCAACTTCTTCCACTCTTTCCACTTCATCAACTTCGTCCGCTTGTTCACTTGGTCCACATGGTCCACTTCGTCCTCTTCGTCCACTTTGTCCACTTTGTCCACTTTGTCCACTTTGTCCACTTTGTCCACTTCGTCCACTTCGTCCACTTCGTCCACTTCGTCCACTTTGTCCACTTCGTCCACTTTGTCCACTTCGTCCACTTTGTCCACTTCGTCCACTTTGTCCACTTCGTACACTTCCTCCACTTCATCCACCTCGTCCACTTCGTCTATGTCGTCCACTCCGTCCATTCTCCCACTTCTTCAACTTCTTCTTCTTCTTGTTCTTCTTCTTCTTCTTCCTTCACTTCCTCCACTTCCTCAACTCCTCCACTTCGTTCACTTCGTTCACATCATCCACTTTGTCCTCTTTGTCCGCTTCGTCCACTTCGTCCACTTTGTCCACTAATTCTTCTTGTTCTTCTTCTTGTTCTCTTCTTTTTCTTCTTCTTCTTCTCTTCTTTTTCTTCTTCTTGTTCTCTTCTTTTTCTTCTTCTTGTTCTCTTCTTTTTCTTCTTCTTGTTCTTCTTGTTCTTTGTCCGCTTCGTCCACTTCGTCCACTAATTCAACTTCCTCCACTTCCTCCACTTCCTCCACTTCCTCCACTTCCTCAACTTCCTCAACTCCTCCACTTCGTCCACTTCGTCCACATCGTCCACTTCGTCTACATCGTCCACTTCGTACTCTTCGTCCACTACTTCTTCTTGTTCTTCTTCTTGTTCTTCTTCTTGTTCTCTTATTTTTCTTGTTCTTCTTCTTGTTCTTCTTCTTCTTCTTCTTCCACTTCGTCCACTTCATCCAGTTCGTCCACTTCGTCAACATCGTCCACTTTGTCCACTTCGTTCGCTTCGTCCTCTTCCTCCACTTCGTCCACTTCGTCCACCTCGTCCACGTCGTCCACTCCGTCCACTTCTCCCACTTCTTCCACTTCTTCCACTTCTTCTTCTTCTTCCAGTTCGTACACTTCGTCCACTTCGTCCACTTCTTCCACTTCTTCCATCGTCAACTTCGTGTCTTTCGTCCACTTCGTCCACTTCGTCAGCTTCATCGACTTCGTCCACTTCTTCCACTTCTTCCACTTCGTCCACTACCTCTTCTTGTTCTTCTTCTTGTTCTTGTTCTTGTTCTTCTTCTTCTTCCACTTCGTCCACTTTGTCCAGTTCGTCCACTTCGTCAACTTCGTCCACTTCGTCCACTACTTCTTGTTCTTCTTTTTCTTCTTCTTGTTCTTGTTCTTGTTCTTGTTCTTCTTCCACTTTGTCCACTTCTTCCACCTCGTCAACTTCGTCAACTTCTTCCACTTCTTCCAATTCGTCTAGTTCATCCACTTCGTCCACTACTTCTTCTTGTTCTTCTTGTTCTTCTTCTAGTTCTTCTTGTTCTTCTTCCTCTTCCACTTTGTCCCCTTCGTCCATTTCGTCCACTTCGTCCCCTACGTCCTCTTCGTCCACTTCGTCTACTTCGTCCACTTTTCCCACTTCCACTTCTTCTTCTTATTCTTCTTCCACTTCTTCTTCTTGTTCTTCTTCTTGTTCTTGTTCTACTTCATCTTCCTCCACTTCGTCCACTTCGTCAACTTCGTCCACCTCGTCCACTTAATCCACGTCGCCCACCCCGTCCACTTCTTTTTCTTCTTGTTCTTGTTGTTCTTCTTCTTCTTGTTCCACGTCGCCCACCTCGTCCACTTCCTCCACTTTGTCAACTTCGTCGAGATCGTCCACGTTGTACACTTCGTCCACTTCGTAAACTTCGTCCACTTCGTCCACTTCGTTCACTTTGTCCACTTCATCCACGTCGTCCACTTCTCCCACTTCTTCCACTTCTTCCAGTTTGTCTAGTTTGTCCACTTAATCGACTCCATCCACTTCGTCCACTTCTTCCACTTCTTCTGCTTCTTCTTCTTCCACTACTTCTTCTTGTTCTTCTTCTTGTTCTTCTTCTTCTTATTCTTCTTCCACTTCGTCCACTTGGTCCACCTCTTCCACTTCTTCCAGTTCGTCAACTTCGTTCGTTTCGTCCACTTCGTCAATTTTCTCCACTTCGTCAGCTTCGTCGACTTCGTCCACTTCTCCAACTTCTTCCACTTCTTATTGTTCTTCTTCTTAATCTTCTTCTACTTCATCTTCTTCTATTTCGTCCACATCGTCAACTTCGTCCACTTCGTCCCATTCGTTCACTTCCTCCTCTTCCTCCACTTCATCCACCTAGTCCACGTCGTCCACTTCTCCCACTTCTTCCAGTTCTTCTTCTTGTTCTTCTTCCAGTTCTTCTTCTTGTTCTTCTTCTTTTTCCTCTTTGTGTTGTTGTTGTTCTTCTCTTCTTCCACTTCGTCCCCTTCGTCCATTTCGTCCACTTTGTCCCCTTCGTCCTCTTCGTCCACTTCGTCAACTTCCTCCACTTCCTCCACTTCCTCAACTCCTCCACTTCGTCCTCTTCGTCCACTTCATCCACTACTTCTTCTTGTTCTCTTCTTTTTCTTCTTCTTCTTCTTCTTCTTCCACTTCGTCCACTTCGTCTAGTTCAGTCCACAACGTCAACTTCGTGAACTTCTTCCACTTCTTCTAGTTCGTCTAGTTTGACCACTTCATGCACTTCGTCCACTTCTTCCACTTCTTCTTCTTCTTCTTCTTTCACTACTTCTTCTTGTTCTTCTTGTTCTTCTTCTTGTTCTTCTTCTTGTTCTTCTTGTTCTTCTTCTTGTTTTTCTTCTTCTTCTTCTTCCACTTCGTCCACTTCTTCACTTCTTCCAGTTCGTCAACTTCGTCCATTTCGTCCACTTCGTCCACTTCGTCAGCATCGTCGACTTCGTCCACTTCTCCCACTTCTTCCACTCCTTCTTGTTCTTCTTCTACTTCTTCTTCTTCCACTTCGTCCACTTCGTCCACTACTTCTTCTTGTTCATCTTTTTCTTCTTCTTCTTGTTCTTCTTCTTCTTCCACTTCGTCCAGTTCATCCACTTCGTCCACTTCGTCAACTTTGTCCACTTCGTCAACTTCGTCCACTAATTCTTCTTGTTCTTCTTGTTCTTCTTCATGTTCTTGTTCACGTTCTTCTTGTTCTTCCACTTCGTCCACTTCGTCAACTTTGTGAACTTCTTCCACTTCTTCCAATTCGTCTAGTTCGTCCACTTCATCCACTTCGTCCACTTCTTCCACTTCTTCGTCTTGTTCTTCTTCATCTACTTCTTCTTGTTCTTGTTCTTCTTCTTCGTTTTCCACTTCGTCCACTTGGTCCACTTCTCCAACTTCTTGTTGTTCGTTATCTTCGTTCGTTTCGTCAACTTCGTCAGCTTCGTCGACTTCGTCTACTTCTCCCACTTCTTCCACTTCTTCTTGTTCTTCTTCTTGTTCTTCTTCTACTTCTTCTTGTTATTCTTTTTCTTGTTCTTGTTCTTCTTCTTCTTCGACTTCGTCCACTTCATCCACTTCGTCCAGTTCGTCAACTTCGTCCACTTCGTCAACTTCGTCCACTACTTCTTCTTGTTCTGCTTCTTGTTCTTCTTTTTCTTGTTCTTGTTCTTGTTCTTCTTCTTCTTGTTCTTCCACTTCGTCCACTTCGTCCACTACTTCTTCTTGTTCTTCTTTTTCTTCTTCCACTTCGTCCACTACTTCTTCTTGTTCTTGTTCTTGCTCTTCTTCTTCTTCTTCTTCCACTTCGTCAACTTCGTCCAGTTCGTCCACTTCATCCACTTCGACAACTTTGTCCACGTCGTCAACTTCGTCCATTTCGTCCACTACTTCTTCTTATTCTTCTTCTTTTTCTTCTTTTTCTTCTTCTTGTTCTTGTTCTTGTTCTTCTTCTTCTTCCACTTCGTCAACTTCGTCCACTTCGTCAACTTCGTCGACTTCGTGAACTTCGTCCACTTATTCCACTTCTTCCACTTTATCCACTTCTTCCAGTTTGTCTAGTTCGTCCACTTCGTCCACTTCTTCTTCTTGTTCTTCTTCCACTACTTCTTCTTCCATTTCGGCCACGTCGTCCATTTCGTCCACTTCGTCAGCTTCCTCGACTTCGTCCACTTCTCCCAGTTCTTCCACTTCTCCTTGTTGTTCTTCTTGTTCTTCTTCTACTTCTTCTTCTTCCACTTCGTCCACTTCGTCAACTTCGTCCACTTCCTCCACTTCCTCCACCTCGTCCACTTCGTCCACGCCGTCTACTCCTTCCACCTCTCCCAATTCTTCCAGTTCTTCTTCTTGTTCTTCTTCTAGTACTTCTTCTTGTTCTTTTTCTTTTTCTTCTTGTTCTTGTTGTTGTTCTTCTTCTTCTTGCACTTCGTCCACTTTGTCCCCTTCGTCCATTTCGTCCACTTCATCCCCTTCGTCCTCTTCGTCCACTTCTCCCACTTCCACTTCTTCTTCTTATTCTTCTTCCACTTCTTCTTCTTGTTCATCTTGTTTTGCTTATTCTGCTTCTTCCACTTCTTCCACTTCGTCCACTTCGTCAACTTCGTTCACATCGTCCACTTCGTCCACGTCGTACACTTCGTCCACTTCGTCAACTTCCTCCACTTCGTCCGCTTCGTCAACTTCGTCCACTTCGTCCAGTTCGTCCACTTCGTCCACTTCGTGCACTTCGTCCACATCGTCTACTTCGTCCACTTCGTCCACTTCGTTTACTTCTTCCACTTCTTCCACTTCTTGCAGTTCGTCTAGTTCGTTCACTTTGTCAACTTCGTCTACTTCGTCCACTTCTCCCACTTCCACTTCTTCTTCTTGTTCTTCTTCTTGTTCTTCTTCTTCTTCATCTTGTTCTGCTTATTCTGCATCTTCTATTTCTTCGCCTTCGTCCCCTTCGTCCATTTCGTCAACTTCGTTTACTTCTTCCACTTCTTCCCCTTCTTCCACTTCTTCCAGTTCGTCTAGGTCGTCCACTTTATCAACTTCATCTACTTCGTCCACCTCTCCCACTTCCACTTCTTCTTCTTATTCTTCTTCCACTTCTTCTTCTTGTTCTTCTCCTTGTTCATCTTGTTCTGCGTATTCTGCTTCTTCTACTTCTTCCACTTTGTCCACTTCGTTCACTTCATACACATCGTCCACTTCGTTCTCTTCGTCCACTTCGTCCACACCCTCAACTTCGTCAACTTCGTCCACTTCGTCCACTTCGTCAACTTCGTCCACTTGGTCCACTTCGTCCACTTCGTCCACTTCTTCCACTTCTTCCAGTTCGTCTAGTTCGTCCACTTCGTCCACTTCTTCCACTTCTTCCACTACTTCTTCTTTTTCTTTGTATTTTTTAGCTTCTTCTTCTTGTTCCACTTCGTCCACATGGTCCACTTCTTCCATATCTTCCAGTTCGTCAACTTCGTCCATTTCGTCCACTTCATTCAATTCGTCCACTTCGTCAGCTTCGTCCACTTGGTCCACTTTGTCAACTTCGTCCACTTCTTCTAGTTCTTCCAGTTCTTCCAGTTCGTCCACTTCGTCCACTTTATCCACTTCGTCCACTTCTTCCACTTCTTCCACTTCTTCTTCTTGTTCTTCTTCCACTACTTCTTCTTGTTCTTCTTGTTCTTCTTCTTCTTCTTCTTGTTCTTCTTGTTCTTCCACTTCGTCCACTTGGTCCACTTCTTCTAGTTCGTCAACTTCGTACATTTCGTCCACTTCCTCCACTTCCTCCACTTCGTCCACTTTGTCCATTTCGTCCACTTCGTCAGCTTCGTCCACTTTGTCCACTTCGTCCACTTCGTCCACTTCGTCAACTTCGTCCGTTTCGTCCACATCGTCTACTTCGTCCACTTCGTCCACTTCTTCCATTTCTTCAACTTCTTCCAGTTCGTCTAGTTCGTCCACTTCGACCATTTTGTCCACTTCATCCACTTCGTCCACTTCTTCTTGTTGTTCTTCTTCCACTACTTCTTCCTTTTCCTCTTGTTCTTCTTCTTCTTATTCTTCTTCTTCTTCTTCCACTTCGTCCACTTGGTGCACTTCTTCCACTTCTTCCAGTTCATCAACTTTGTCTGTTTCGTCCACTTCGTCCATTTCGTCCACTTCGTAAGCTTTGTTGACTTCGTCCACTTCACCCATTTCTTCCACTGCGTCCACTTCACCCACTTCTCCCACTTCCACTTCTTGTTATTCTTCTTCCACTTCTTCTTCTTGTTCTTCTTCTTGTTCATCTTGTTCTGCTTATTCTGCTTCTTCTACTTCTTCTACTTCGTCCACATCGTCCATTTCGTCCTCTTCGTCCACTTCGTCCACTTCGTCAACTCTGTTTACTTCTTCCAGTTCGTCTAGTTCGTCGACTTTGTCAACTTCGTCTACTTCGTCCACTTCTCCCACTTCCACTTCTTCTTCTTATTCTTCTTCCACTTCTTCTTCTTGTTCTTCTTCGTGTTCATCTTTTTTTGCTTATTTTGCTTCTTCTACGTCTTCCACTTCGTCCACTTCGTGCACTTTATCCACATCGTCCACTTTGTCCATGATGACAAATTTATGAACACCAAAAAACGGTGCCAAAAACTTGTTTAACCCTCGGCAAGTATGACCGAATCGTATCAAGTAATAAAACTCGGTAAGACCAAGTATCGTTCTCCCAAAGGACTCGCGGCCTTGTTAGTTTTATTATTTGTTGATTATTTAAGACTTATGAACAATTGATTGTAGGTTTTTAATGCAAAAGACAGTAATTAAACATGTATGCATGAAGTTGATCAATGGAAAAGAGGAATACAAACACTTTAATGAATTAGATGGATGAGTATGTTGTTGGGGTTACCAATTTCATCTTATCCACTCTCATATACTTTTAGGAATTCATCATTCTTTTCATCAATGCTAATGCCACTCTCTAAATCACCTTGCAAGAAGGCCTATCCTTAATTACGAGTTCATACAATTCCTAGCATTCCTAGTAATTAATTCTGAAGTGCAGAAGCTTAAAGGCAACCAATATGCTATTAGGAGAAATTCCCCGGATCTAGATTTCTCCGTACGTTCCCATATCGACAAAATCAATAATCATGGCAATGAATGAGTTAAACAATGCAAGCTTTAAGCAAAGAGGAAAAACCCTAACTAATGATGAAAGAAAGCATAAGTCTTAAAATAAGATGTTAAAACAAATTCCATATATGAGAGTTTCACAAGACTACATTGATTCCCCAACAACAATACAAGGTTTAGTTCACCATATTCATGGTGAAACTAGATGAACAATAATGAAAGAATGAAAGATAAAACCCTAGAAAGATGAAGAGGTAGCCTGAGCATCGAAGATCTTCCTTCAAGGGGTGGAAAAGTGAGTGTTTGCTTCGTCCCAGCCAAAGATACAAACCCTAGGACGTCCTAAAGCTTATATACTATTCTAAAATATACAGAAAATTAGGCCCAAGCCCAAAATAATGTCGCTCAACGGTAAACTACCGCTCAGCGGTAAGTGCGTGAGTTGATTCTTCCCCCTCAGCGGCATTTTCACCCTTCAGCAGATCCAACGTGAGTTCCTGAGTGCCGCTCAACGGTAAATTGCCGCTGAGCGGTAGTTGCGACTTCTCCTTTTGCACTTTTTTATGTCTTTTCTGATTCCATCTCTATCCTTCTTCACTTCTTTCACCAAATTCACCTTAAAACCTGCATAAAACACTGAAATCAAGCATAAACCTGTCCAGCTCTCTTATCTCTAAAAATATGACAAAAAGCATGATTTCAAGCTAGTTTCTAAGTGTTAAAGGTTGCGTTTAGTATCAATTTTAAGCATGAAAATAACAGTTTTTCAACTATTATCACAACCCCAAACTTAGAACTTTGCTTGTCCTCAAGCAAACAAGATGTAACTCAATCTTCTACCAATCCGTACAATGGTTCACTCATTCAAAAAAAAAATTCTCTTTTCAAGATAAGTACAAACTTCAATTAAGCTCATGACAAAGACTTCAATCAAGACATACACATGCTTTAGTGTTCACAAAATCACTTAATATCCAACAAATGCTATTTTTCATGAATGATCAATCAACTAAGCATGGATGTTCATGTGCTCATGGAATATTTTCTCACTAAGTAAAGTGTTTCACTCACACACAAGTGTATAAGAGGTATTCACTCATTCACTCTACTATCACAATGTCACATGAATTGACTTTGCCTTTCATTTAACCACATTCAAATAAATTCACAAGCATACATCATCACAAGGACTTTTCAATGGCTTATAATGTGGCTGGGCTAACAAGAAAATTGGTTTTTCTAGATCACAAAACTCTTGAGTTAAGAGAATCATATAAACACAATCATTCTTACTTATTCCCAACTTTCCTTTGCATTGAGCTTTGCTTTTTCTTCTCTTTTCCTTCTCTTTTTCTTTTGCTTTTCACATACTTACTTCTTAGCTCTTAGCTCAATGCTTTCAATTTCCCTTTCTATTTTCCAACAACCCCAAACTTGAACATTTATAAATACCACAAAATATTTTCTACTTAACTCAAGGTAAAGCTTTTCAACAAGGGTTTTCAAATCATGTTCAAGGCTAAGGGTTCAAAGGATAGAACACAAAGTGTTCTCTTTTAGTGGCTAATTTCATGAAATTGGCTAATACAAGGGTTACCAACAAATGGCCTTGATCATATGATGCAAACAAGCAAGTAATTCAATCATAGAAAACCTGGGCAAAATCATTCATGCTTTCAAAGTAATAGCATTCAATCACAAAAACTCTGGAGCTCAAAACCTCACATATAATCTCATTCACATTCCACATATACACATCCTGCTTAGTATCATAATCACAATCACAATATCATGCATTTGTTCACAAAGCTTGTGAATCACATGTATAAGCATCTAATGTGTACATCTCAACATCAATCTATATCAAAGCATCATCAAGCCTTACTTATCAAACAATCACTATCATAAGCAAACCATCATAACAGACAAAGTTTCCAATTGAGTACATGAAACCCTATTCTAAAACAAAAGTAAATGAGTTCAGAACACAAAACCAAACAAAAGCATAAGTTCCGCTCTAGTTATGATAGCATTCATCAGTAAATGCTATCTCAGCTCCTCATCAATCTGAGCTATCATCTGTATCCTCCTCTTCTCCCTCATCTTCAGCATCCTCAAATGCATCATCCTCATCATCATCAGAATCATCTTCATCCATCTCCATAGCTGAAGCTTCAGCTACTTCAGCTCTGCCTCCTTGTACCTGCTCTTCTGGCCAAGCTACCACATTATGAAACTCCTCCATAGTCCACCTGTGTGCTGGAGGAGTATCATACATTCCAACAATCATCTCTGTAGTGGCCACCTGCCCTCTGTCGATAGACTGTAACTGTGCACCTATAAGAGACATGTACATGTCCCTCATTTGAAAAGTTCTGCTTCATGTGTCTCAGCAGATGCCTAACTCTGTGCTTGCCCTCTTTCTCTACGAGTACGGCGTGGTGGAACTGGCTGAGCTGCTTCCTCACCTCCACAGTATTGTCTATAATAGGCCTCATCAATTGCTTTCCTTGGCCTTTCAAATGGTGGAGCAGAAGTATCCACCCCAGCTATCTTGCAGAGGTGTGTGATTAAAGAAGGATGTCCTAAGGGTGCTTTGTTGTTTGTTGTGTTAGCACACACCCTTATCTCATCAGCTATTACCTGTCCAATATTGACATTCAAGTTCCTGATTGCACAGTAAAGGAGGAGTGCCCTGCTAAGAGTGATGTCTGACACATGAGAACATGGCTGAATGTTGGCATGAGAAAATGCCATCCAATACTTTGCAAGAGGAGTCAAGTCAGTCCTCCTAATGTTCACCACAGAGCCAGTTCTATTCCTCTGAAAATGTCCTCCAGGTACACATAAAACTCTCTCCACAACATCAAAATCAGCGCCTTCTTCCATACAAATAACAAACTGGCACTGCTCACAAGCCCACACAGCATCCAAGAAGTTCTAGTTCGTCCACTTCGTCCAGTTCGTCTAGTTCGTCCACTTCGTCCACTTCGTCAACTTCGTCCACTTCGTCCACTTCATCCACTTTGTCCATTTCGTCCACTTCGTCAACTTCGTCCACTTCTTCCAGTTCGTCTAGTTCGTCCACTTCGTCCGCTTCTTCCACTTCCTCTTCTTGTTCTTCTTCCACTACTTCTTCTTGTTCTTCTTGTTCTTCTTCTCTTTCTTCTTCTCGTTCTTCTTCTTCCACTTCGTCCACTTCGGCCCCTTCGTCCACTTCTCCCACTTCTTCCACTTCTTCTTCTTGTTCTTCTTCCACTTGTTCTTCTTCTTCTTCTTCTTCTTCTTCTTATTCTTCTTCTTCTTCTTCTTCTTCTTCTTCCACTTCGTCCACTTCGTCCACTTCTCCCACTTCTTCCAATTCTTCTTCTTGTTCTTCTTGCTCTTCTTCCACTTCTTCTTCTTCTTCTTCTTCTGCTGGTTCTTCTTCTTCTTCTTCTTCTTCCACTTCCTCCACTTCGTCAACTTGTTCTACTTCGTCCACCTCGTCCACTTCATCAACTACGTCCACTTCGTCCACTTCGTCCACTTCGTCCACTTCGTCCACTTCGCCGACTTCGTCTGCTTCGTCGACTTCTTACTTCTTCCTATCCTTAAGCTGGTTCTTCTTCCACTTCTTCCTATCCTTAAGCTGGTTCTTCTTCTTCCACTTCGTCCACCTCGTCCACTTCTGCCACTTCTGCCACTTCCACTTCTTCATATTCTTCTTCCACTTCCTCTTTTCGTTCATCTTGTTTTGCTTATTCTGCTTCTTCCACTTCTTTGACTTTGTCCGCTTTGTCCACTTCGTCCCCTTCGTCCACTTCATCCACTTCGTCCACTTCGTCAAACTGGTCCACATCGTCCACATCGTCAACTTCGTCCACTTCGTCAACTTCGTCCACTTCGTCAACTTCGTTCACTTCGTCAACTTTGTCCACTTCGTCCACTGCGTCAACTTCGTCCACTTCTTCCAGTTCTTCTAGTTCGTCCACTTTGTCAACTGCGTCCACTTCATCTATTTCGGCCACTTTTCCCTCTTCCACTTCTTCTTCCACTTCTTCTTCTTGTTCTTCTTCTTGTTCATCTTGTTCTGCTTATTCTTCTTCTTCCACTTCTTCCACGTCGTCCACTTTGTGCACTTCGTCCACTTCGTCATATTCGTCAACTTCGTCAACTTCGTTCACTTCGTTAACTTCATCCACTTCTTCCACTTCTTCAAGTTCGTCTAGTTCGTCCACATCGAACGCTTTGTCAACTTCGTCCACTTCGTCTACTTCGTTCACTTCTCCCACTTCCACTTCCACTTCTTATTCTTCGTCTACTTCTTCTTCTTGTTCTTCTTCTTGTTCGTCTTTTTCTGCTTATTCTTCTTCTTCCACTTCTTCCACTTCGTCCACTTCGTCCACTTTGTGTACTTCGTCCACTTCTTCCACTTTGTTCACTTCGTCCACTTCGTCAACTACATCAACTACGTCAACTTCCTCCACTTCATTAACTTCATCCACTTCTTCCACTTCTTCCAATTCGTCTAGTTCGTCCACATCGTTCACTTTGTCAACTTCGTCCACTTAGTCTACTTCGTCCAATTCTCCCACTTCCACTTCGACTTCTTATTCTTCTTCCACTTCTTCTTCTTGTTCATCTTGTTCTGGTTATTCTTCTTCTTTCACATCTTCCACTTTGTCCACTTCTTCCACTTCGTCAACTTCGTCCACTTCGTCCACTTCGTCAACTTCGTCCACTTCGTCCACTTCGTCCACATCGTCCACATCGTCCAAATCGGCCACTTCGTCCACTTCGTCCACTTCGGTCACTATTTCCACTTCGTCCACTTCGGTCACTTCGTCCACTTCTCCCGCTTATTCAACTACTTCGTCTTACTCTTCTTGTTCTTCTTCCACTTCTTCCTATCCTTAAGCTGGTTCTTCTTCTTCTTCCACTTCGTCCACTTCTTCCACTTCTTCCACTTCTTCCACTACGTCCTCTTCGTCCACTAAGTCTACTTCGTCCACTTCTCCCACTTCCACTTCTTCTTCTAATTCTTCTTCCACTTCTTCGTCCACGTTGTCCACTTCGTCAATTTCGTCCACTTCTTCCACTTCTTCAACTTCTTCCACTTCTTCTAGTTCTTCTAGTTCGTCCGCTTCGTCCACTTTGTCCACTTCATCCACTTCGCCCACTTCTCCCACTTCCACTTCTTCTTTTTATTTATCTTCCACTTCTTCTTCTTGTTCTTCTTCTTCTTCATCTTGTTCTACTTATTCTGCTTCTTCCACTTCGTACACTTTGTACGCTTCGTGCACTTCATCCACATCGTCCACTTCGTCTTCGTCCACTTCGTCCACTTCGTCCACCACTTCTTCTTGTTCTTCTTTTTCTTCTTCTTGTTCTTGTTGTTGTTGTTCTTCTTCTTCCACATCATCCACTTCGTCCACTTCCTCCAGTTCGTCCACTTCGTCCACTTCGTCAACTTCGTCCACTTCGTAAACATCGTTCACTTCTTCCAGTTCGTCTAGTTTGTCCACGTCGTCCACTTTGTCAACTTCGTCCACTTCTCCCACTTCCATTTCTTCTTCTTATTCTTCTTCCACTTCTTCCTCTTATTCTTGTTCTTGTTCTTCTTCTTGTTCTACTTGTTCTGCTTATTCTTCTTCTTTCACTTCTTCCACTTCTTCCACTTCGTCAACTTTGTCCACTTCGTCCATTTCGTCCACTTTGTGCCCTTCGTCCTCCACTTCGTCCATTTCGTCCACTTCATCGACTTCGTCCATTTCGTCCACTTCGCCCACCTCGTCCATTTCGTCCACGTCATCCACTTCTCCCACTTCTTCCACTTCTTCTTCTTGTTCTTCTTCCACTTCTTCTGCTTTTTGTTCTTCTTGTTCTTATTCTTCTTTTTCTTCTTCTTCCACTTTGTCAACTTCGTCCACTTCTTCCACTTCTTCAACTTCTTCCACTTCTTCCAGGTCGTCTAGTTCGTCCACTTCGTCAACTTTGTCCACTTCTTCCACTTCTTCAACTTCTTCCACTTCTTCCAGGTTGTCTAGTTCTCCCACTTCCACTTCTTCTTCTTATTCTTCTTCCACTTCTTACACTTCGTCCACATCTTCCACGTCTTCCACTCTGTCCACTTCGTCAACTTCGTCCACTTCTTCTTGTTCTTCTTCCAGTTCTTCTTCTTGTTCTTGTTCTTGTTCTTCTTGTTCTTGTTCTTGTTCTTCTTCTTCCACTTCGTCCACCTCGTCCACTTCGTCCACTTCTGCCACTTCCACTTCTTCATATTCTTTTTCCACTTCTTCTTCTTGTTCATCTTGTTTTGCTTATTCTGCTTCTTCCACTTCTTTCACTTCGTCCACTTCGTCCCCTTCGTCCACTTCATCCACTTCGTCCACTTCCTCCACTTCCTCTACTTCGTCCACCTGGTCCACATCGTCCACATCGTCCACTTCGTCCCCTTTGTCTACTTCGTTCACTTCGTCAACTTTGTCCACTTCGTCCACTTCGTCAACTTCGTCGACATCTTCAACTTGTTCCAGTTCGTCTAGTTCGTCCACATCGTACACTTCGTCCACTTTGTCAACTGCGTCCACTTCATCTACTTCCTCCACTTCTCCCAATTCCACTTCTTCTTCAACTTCTTCTTCTTGTTCTTCTTTTTGTTATCTTGTTCTGCTTTTCTTCTTCTTACACTTCTTCCACTTCGTCCACTTTGTGCACTTCGTCCACTTCGATCACTTCGTCCACTTCGTCATATTCGTCAACTTCGTCAACTTCGTCCACTTCGTTCACTTCGTTAACTTCATCCACTTCTTCCACTTCTTCAAGTTCGTCTAGTTCGTCCACATCGTCCACTTTGTCAACTTCGTCCACTTCGTCCACTTCTCCCATTTCCACTTCTACTTCTTATTCTTCTTCCACTTCTTCTTCTTGTTCTTCTTCTTGTTCGTCTTGTTCTGCTTATTCTTCTTCTTCCACTTCGTCCACTTCTTCCACTTCGTCCACTTCATCCACTTCGTTCACTTCTTCCACTTCGTCAACTTCGTCAACTTCGTTAACTTCATCCACTTCTTCCACTTCTTCCAATTCGTCTAGTTCGTCCACATCGTCCACTTTGTCAACTTCGACCACTTCGTCTACTTCGTCCAATTCTCCCACTTCCACTTCCACTTCTTCTTCTTGTTCTTCTTCTTGTTCATCTTGTTCATCTTGTTCAGCTTATTCTGCTTCTTCCACTTCTTCCACTTCATCCACTTCGTCCACATTGTCCACATCGTCCACTTCGTCCATTTCGACAAATTCGTTCACTTCGTCTACTTCGTCCACTTTGTCCACTTCGTCAACTTCATCCACTTCATCCACTTCTTCCAGTTCGTCTAGTTCGTCCACATCGTCCACTTCGTCCACTTCGTCCACTTCGTGCACTTCGTCTACTTCGTCCATTTCTCCCATTTCCACTTCTTCTTCTTATTCTTCTTCCACTTCTTCTTCCACTTCTTCTTCGTGTTCTTCTTCTTATTCTTCCTCTTGTTCTGCTTATCCTTCTTCTTCCACTTCTTCCACTTCGTCTACTTTGTCAACTTCGTCCACTTCGTGCACTTCGTCCACATCGTTCACTTCGTCCTCTTCGTCCACTTCGTCCACTTTTCCACTTCGTCCACTTCATCAACTTCTTCCACTTCTTCCACTTCGTCCACTTCGTCAACTTAGTCCACTTTGTCAACTTCGTCCACTTCGTCGACATCGTCCACTTCTTCCACTTCTTCCAGTTCGTCTAGTTCGTCCACTTTGTGCACTTGTTCCACTTCTTCTTCTTGTTCTTCTTCCACTACTTCTTCTTTTTGTTCTTGTTCATCTTCTTGTTCTTCTTCTTCCACTTCGTCCACTTTGTCCACTTCGTCAGCTTCGTCCACTTCGTCAACTTCGTCAACTTCGTCAACTTCTTCCAGTTTGTCTAGTTCCTCCACTTCGTCAACTTCGTCCACTTCGTCCATTTCGTCGACTTCGTCAACCTTGTCCACTTCGTCTACTTCGTCCACTTCTCCCACTTCTACTTCTTGTTCTTATTCTTCTTCTTATTCTTCTTCCACTTCTTCTTCTTGTTCTTCTTTTTGTTCATCTTCTTGTTCATCTTGTTCTGCTTATTCTGCTTCTTCAACTTCTTCCACTTCGCCCACTTCGTCCACTTCGTACACTTCGATGACTTTGTCCACATCGTCCACCTCGTCCACTCTGTCCACTTCTCCCACTTCTTCCACTTCTCCTTCCTGTTCTTCTTCCACTTCATCTTCTTGTTCTTCTTCTTGTTCTTCTTCTTCTTCCACTTCGTCCACTTCGTCCACTTCGTCCACTTTGTCCACTTCATCCATTTCGTCCTCTTCATCCACTTCTTCCACTTTGTCTTCTTGTTCTTCTTGTTCTTCTTCCACTTCTTCTTCTTCTTCTGCTGGTTCTCTTTCTTCTTTCAATTCGTCCACTTCGTCCTCTTCGTCCACTTCGTCTACTTCGTCCTCTTCGTCCACTTCGTTTACTTCGTCCACCTCTCCCACTTCCACTTCTTCTTATTCTTCTACTTCTTCTTCTTCTTGTTGTTCTTGTTGTTCATCTTGTTCTACTTATTTTGCTTCTTTCTCTTCTTCCACTTCGTCCACTTCGTCGACATCGTCCACTTCTTCCACTTCTTCCACTTCTTCCAGTTCGTCTAGTTCGTCCACTTCGTGCACTTCTTCCACTTCTTCCACTTCTTCTTCTTGTTCTTCTTCCACTACTTCTTCTTGTTCTTCTTCCACTACTTCTTCTTTTTCTTCTTGTTCTTCTTCTCGTTCTTCTTCTTCCACTTCGTCAGTGATGAGTCAATATTTTATTCACTTCACTTAGTTTATTGTACTAGAATTAATCGGGGAATTGTGCTTAAATGTCCGGTATTTTCCCATTTTTCCTAATTGTGCTTAATTTGATCAGAAATTCTTATTTTAATTAATTTGAATGATTTGAGCTAATTATTTGCATTATTAATTGTAGGGAAAATTTTGGAAATACAATTTGGGACATTTAGAGGTAAATTGATTGAGGAGTTGTGGATTTAGTTTTTGGAGGTGCATGCGGTAATTTATTCTTGAAAAGAGAGAGAGCTACCGTGGGAGCCACCACATTTTTTCTTGGCTGGAATGTGCAACACATATACATGATGGCTTCACATTCCCAGCACATTTTGGTGAGCACACGGCTCTTGTACTCAAATGTGTGAAATTGAAGAATATAGAATGGATGGGGCTGCACACGTGGAAGTGGAGAGAAGTCTTTCAATTATTTATTAAATTTTAAGAAGCAAGACTTTGGAACATTGCATCTCACGGCCTTAAGGCAGCCAACACAAAATGGAATCTATTTCTCCTTTAGCAAATGGAAGACAAGGGCCCACATTGAAGCACACGGCCCACACTTGGAAGTAGCACAGCAACACCACACAACTTTCGGTCCAGCAAAAAGAAGTGGCAGAAAGAAAAGGAAGCTTTCATTTTTTGAGAGGGGTGCACACGGGATTCCAGCATTCCAACACACGTCCACGTCCAGGATGGAGCAACTCACGGTCCAAAAACTCCCATCCAGAGCAGCAGCTTGATTCCATTTAGAGAGGACTGCGGACCACATGAGAAGGACAAGCACACGTCCAAGGTTGTCACGGCATGGATGGAGAGCACACAACACTTTACAACTCCACGTGAAGGAGCTTCCACGTCCAGCACTGCACAGAGTGAAATAAAGCACACCCGGCCCACATCCAGCACGAGAATGAAAAAAACTGGGCTGATCCACTCACGCTGTAGCATCACTCACGCTCCAGCATTTTTTCCAGCAGCTTTGAAGAGGCACCATGGTCCAGTAGGGGTGTGTCCAGCAAGAAGGGAAGCTAAGTCCAACAAGAAGGGAAGCTACGTCCAGCAGAAGCAGTTGCGCGTCCAGCAACTTGGCACCACGTAAGAGGGGTTGAGTCCAGCAAAGGTGGGAGTGCACGGGAAGAGAAAAAAAAAAGCAGAAACACACCACATGGCCTAGGGCAGCCAGGACAATAGAAAAGAGGAGAGGCCACGCACATGGAGGGGACACTTTTCATTTTGAGGAGGGAGGAGAGCCCAGCCGCCACCTTGGGGTCTGGATACTACTCTCTTGGCTGGAGTTCTCTGGAGGAAAACAAAGTTGTTGGAGAGCAAGGAGAGCAGAAATGCGTTTAGTTGCCGCTAAGTAAGAGCTTCTGGTTTAGTTTCTCTGTCAGCACAATGGAATGGAGCCTAGCTTGAATGGGTTTTGTTTGTATCTTTAATGCTTGAACCAAGAATCATTTTATTATTATTTTACACCTTGGAAAGCATTAACCGAAGTAGCCTTGTTCATTTGCTGTTAACGCTTTCATCTAATGCCATTTCATTTTGAATTGCATTTAATGTTTCGTTTGTTTCTTGTATCTTTGTTTTATTCCATGAGCTTTGTCACTTTTACACGGTTGAACTAAATAATTGCTGGAGTGGAAAGAGTCTAATATTTGTTCAATTGCTTCAAGGGAAGATTAAGTCTTTGGTTTTGCTAGAATAAAGTATAATATGTGTAGGAAGTGGTCACGGCATTTTGCACACATATCAATCTTTAAAAATCAGAAAAGAATTGTCTAGAAGCATGGTGCAGAGGTGTGGAATTTTTATTTGGGAAAAGAAGTAGGATACGTCGGAGATGTGGTGTCACGGTTTAGTAAGGAGAAAGTGGTGTGTTGTCACATATGAAGGGTTTTAATTACTTAGGATGGTGACTTTCTTTAGTGGTATAGTTGAACACGGTGATAGCTTTCATTTCAAATGCTTTTGGGAAATAAGTGGAGCCTGTGGTGATTAAAATAAAATAAGATGTTGGAAGTGCACCATTCACGTAAGGAGTAACCAAGAAAAGCATGTAAATTATTTTAATTTTCTTTGGATTGAATACATGGATGTGTCACGGCTAAGGAGGTAGTTCTTTATAAGTTTGCAATGTTTAATTTCTTTTGGTAGATGAATGGGTCATAAGTTTTATTTTCTTTCATTTTACTGTTTTAAAATTTTAATTCGATGCTTTTTAATTTTATCCGCAACCAAAACCACTACAAACCCCCCCTACTACGTGTTTGATCTGAGACTGAACCAAAATTGGTCCTTGAGAGACGACCTAGGAGTCACTTCCTAGTACTGTACTGCATTCTTTCATGCACAACTTTTGTGAGAGGTGCGACCCTCTCATCAGTCAGCTTCGTCCACTTCTTCCAGTTCATCTAGTTTGTCCACTTCGTCAACTTCGTCCACTTCGTCCACTTCGTCCACTTCGTCCACTTCGTCCACTTCGTCCACTTCGTCCACCTCGTCCACTTCGTCCACCTCGTCCACTTCATCCACGTCGTCCACTCGACACTTCTTCCACTTCTTCTTCCTGTTCTTCTTCCACTTCATCTTCTTGTTCTTGTTCTTCTCGTTCTTCTTCTTCTTCTTCTTCCACTTCGTCCACTTCGTCCCCTTCGTCTACTCCGTCCTCTTCGTCCACTTCGTCCACTTCTTCTTCTTGTTCTTCTTGTTCTTCTTCCACTTTCTTCTTCTTCTGCTGGTTCTTCTTCTTCTTCCACTTCGTCCACTTTGTCCACTTCGTCAACTTCATCCTCTTCGTCCACTTTGTCTACTTCGTCCTCTTCTCCCACTTCCACTTCATCCTCTTCGTCCACTTTGCTTCTTCCTCTGCTTTGACTTCGTCCACTTCCTCCACTTTGACATCTTCGTCCACTTCCTCAACTTCGTCCACTCCTTCCACTTCTTCTTCCTGTTCTTCTTCCACTTCATCTTCTTGTTCTTGTTCTTCTCGTTCTTGTTCTTCTTCTTCTTCTTCCACTTCGTCCCCTTCGTCTACTCCGTCCTCTTCGTCAACTTCGTCCACTTCTTCTTCTACTTCTTCTTCTTCTTCTGCTGGTTCTTCTTCTTCTTCCACTTCGTCCACTTTGTCCACTTCGTCAACTTCATCTTCTTCGTCCACTTTGTCTACTTCGTCCTCTTCTCCCACTTCCACTTCTTCTTATTCTTCTTCTACTTCTTCTTCTTCTTGTTGTTCTTGTTGTTCATCTTGTTCTACTTATTTTGCTTCTTCCACTTCGTCCACTTCGTCGACATCGTCCACTTCTTCCACTTCTTCCACTTCTTCCAGTTCGTCTAGTTCGTCCACTTCGTGCACTTCTTCCACTTCTTCCACTTCTTCTTCTTGTTCTTCTTCCACTACTTCTTCTTGTTCTTCTTCCACTACTTCTTCTTTTTCTTCTTGTTCTTCTTCTCGTTCTTCTTCTTCCACTTCGTCAGCTTCGTCCACTTCTTCCAGTTCATCTAGTTTGTCCACTTCGTCAACTTCGTCCACTTCGTCCACTTCGTTCGTCCACTTCGTCCACTTCGTCCACTTCGTCCACTTCGTCCACTTCGTCCACTTCGTCCACTTCGTCCACTTCGTCCACTTCGTCCACCTCGTCCACTTCGTCCACCTCGTCCACTTCGTCCACCTCGTCCACTCGACACTTCTTCCACTTCTTCTTCCTGTTCTTCTTCCACTTCATCTTCTTGTTCTTGTTCTTCTCGTTCTTGTTCTTCTTCTTCTTCTTCCACTTCGTCCACTTCGTCCCCTTCGTCTACTCCGTCCTCTTCGTCCACTTCCTCCACTTCTTCTTCTTGTTCTTCTATTCTTCTTCCACTTCTTCTTCTTCTTCTGCTGGTTCTTCTTCTTCTTCCACTTCGTCCACTTTGTCCACTTCGTCAACTTCATCCTCTTCGTCCACTTTGTCTACTTCGTCCTCTTCTCCCACTTCCACTTCATCCTCTTCGTCCACTTTGCTTCTTCCTCTGCTTTCACTTCGTCCACTTCCTCCACTTTGACATCTTCGTCCACTTCGTCAACTTCGTCCACTCCTTCCACTTCTTCTTCCTGTTCTTCTTCCACTTCATCTTCTTGTTCTTGTTCTTCTCGTTCTTGTTCTTCTTCTTCTTCTTCCACTTCGTCCACTTCGTCCCCTTCGTCTACTCCGTCCTCTTCGTCCACTTCGTCCACTTCTTCTTCTTGTTCTTCTTCCACTTCTTCTTCTTCTTCTGCTGTTCTTCTGCTTCTTCCACTTCTTCTTCCACTTGTCCACTTCGTCAACTTCATCCTCTCGTCCACTTGTCTACTTCGTCCTCTTCTCCCACTTCACTTCATCCTCTTCGTCCACTTTGCTTCTTCCTCTGCTTCACTCGTCCACTTCCTCCACTTTGACATCTTCGTCCACTTCGTCAACTTCGTCCACTCCTTCCACTTCTTCCAATTCGTCTAGTTCGTCCACTTCGTCCACTTTGTACACTTCGTCCACTTCTTCTACTTCGTCCAACTTCTCCCACTTTACTTCTTCTTCTTATTCTTCTTCCACTTCTTCTTCTTGTTCATCTCTTGTTCATCTGTTCTACTTATTTTGCTTTGTCCACTTCGTCCACGTCGTCCACTTCGTCCAACCTTGTCCACTTCGTCCACCTCGAAAACTCCGTCCACGTCATCCACTCTGTCCACTTCTCCCACTTCTTCCACTTCTTCTTCCTCTTCTTCTTCCACTTCATCTTCTTGTTCGTCTTGTTCTTGTTCTTGTTCTTCTTGTTCTTCCAACTTCGTCCCCTTCGTCCACTTCATCCACTTCGTCCTCTTGGTCCACTTCGTG